>NC_053028.1:19055760-19250460 GCF_003073215.2 Triticum urartu
ATCTCTACAACCCTAGCGTCACCGAACCTTAAGTGTGTAGACCCTACGGGTTCGGGAGACATGCAGACATGACCGAGACGTTCTCCGGTCAATAACCAACAGCGGGATCTGGATACCCATGATGGCTCCCACATGTTCCACGATGATCTCATCGGATGAACCACGATGTCAAGGACTTAATCAATCCCGTATACAATTCCCTTTGTCTAGCGATATGTTACTTGCCCGAGATTCGATCATCGGTATCCTTATACCTTGTTCAATCTCGTTACCGGCAAGTCTCTTTACTCGTTCCGTAACACATCATCCCGTGATCAACTCCTTGGTCACATTGCGCATATGATGATGTCCTACCGAGTGGGCCCAGAGATACCTCTCCGTTTACACGGAGTGACAAATCCCAGTCTCGATTCGTGCCAACCCAACAGACACTTTCGGAGATACCTGTAATGCACCTTTATAGTCACCCAGTTACGTTGTGACGTTTGATACACCCAAAGCACTCCTACGGTATCCGGGAGTTGCACAATCTCATGGTCTAAGGAAATGATACTTGACATTAGAAAAGCTTTAGCATACGAACTGTACGATCTTTGTGCTAGGCTTAGGATTGGGTCTTGTCCATCACATCATTTTCCTAATGATGTGATCCCGTTATCAACGACATCCAATGTCCATGGTTAGGAAACCGTAACCATCTATTGATCAACGAGCTAGTCAACTAGAGGCTTACTAGGGACATATTATGGTCTATGTATTCACACGTGTATTACGAGTTCCGGATAATACAGTTATAGCATGAATAAAGACAATTATCATGAACAAGGAAATATAATAATAACTAATTTATTATTGCCTCTAGGGCATATTTCCAACAGTCTCCCACTTGCACTAGAGTCAATAATCTAGTTCACATCGCCATGTGATTAACACTCACAGGTCACATCGCCATGTGACTATCACCCAAGAGTTTACTAGAGTCAGTAGTCTAGTTCACATCACTATGTGATTAACACTCAATGAGTTTTAGGTTTGATCATGTTGCTTGTGAGAGAGGTTTTAGTCAACGGGTCCGAACCTTTCAGATCCGTGTGTGCTTTACAAATCTCTATGTCATCTCCTAGATGTAGCTACCACGCTCTATTTGGAGCTATTCCAAATAACTGTTCTACTTGGAGCTATTCTAAATTGTTGCTCCATTATATGCATCCGGTATCTCTACTCAGAGCTATCCGGATAGGTGTTAAGCTTGCATCGACGTAACCCTTTACGACGAACTCTTTTTACCACCTCCATAATCGAAAAAATTCCTTAGTCCACTAGTTACTAAGGATAACTTTGACCGCTGTCCTATGATCCATTCTTGGATCACTCTTGTACCCCTTGACTGACTCATGGCAAGGCACACTTCAGGTGCGGTACACAGCATAGCATACTGTAGAGCCTACGTCTTAAGCATAGGGGACGACCTTCGTCCTTTTTCTCTATTCTGCCGTGGTCGAGCTTTAAGTCTTAACTTCATACCTTACAACTCAGGCAAGAACTCCTTCTTTGACTGATCCATCTTGAACACCTTCAAGATCATGTCAAGGTATGTGCTCATTTGAAAGTACCATTATGCGTTTTGATCTATCCTTATAGATCTTGATGCTCAATGCTCAAGTAGCTTAATCCAGGCTTTCCATTGAAAAACACTTTCCCAATAACCCTATATGCTTTCCAGAAATTCTACATCATTTCTGATCAACAATGTGTTAACAACATATACTCATCAGAAATTCTATAGTGCTCCCACTCACTTCTTTGGAAATACAAGTTTCTCATAAACTTTATATAAACCCAAAATCTTTGATCATCTCATCAAAGCGTACATTCCAACTCCGAGATGCTTACTCCAGTCCTCAGAAGGATTGCTAGAGCTTTGCATACTTATTAGCATCTTTCAGGATTGACAAAACCTTCCGGTTGTATCACATACAACCTTTCCTCAAGAAAATCATCGAGGAAACAATGTTTTGACATCCTATCTGCAAGATTTCATAAATAATGCAGTAATCGCTAATATAATTCCAACAGACTCTTAGCATCGCTACGAGTGAGAAAGTCTCATCGTAGTCAACTCCTTGAACTTGTCGGAAAACATCTTAACGACAAGTCGAGCTTTCTTAATGGTGACATTTACCATCATTGTCCGTCTTCCTTTTAAAATCCATCTGTACTCAACAACCTTACGACCATCAAGTAGTTCTTCCAAAGTCCACACTTTGTTTTCATGTATGGATCCTCTCTCGGATTATATGGCCTCGAGCCATTTATCGGAATCCAGGCCCACCATCGCTTCTCCATAGCTCGTAGGTTCATTGTTGTCTAGCAACATGACTTCCAAGACAGGATTACGTACCACTCTGAAGTAGTACGCATCCTTGTCATCCCACGAGGTTTGGTAGTGACTTGATCTGAAGTTTCATGATCACTATCATAAGCTTCCACTTCAATTGGTGTAGGTGCCACAGGAACAACTCTTTGTGCCCTGCTATACACTAGTTGAAGTGACGGTTCAATAACCTCATCAAGTCTCCACCATCCTCCCACTCAATTCTTTCGAGAGAAACTTTTCCTCGAGAAAGGACCCGATTCTAGAAACAATCCCTTATTGCTTTCGGATCTGAGACAGGAGGTATACCCAACTGTTTTGGGTGTCCTATGAAGATGCATTTATCCGCTTTGGGTTTGAGCTTATCAGCCTGAAACTTTTTCACATAAGCGTCGCAGCCCCAAACTTTTAAGAAATGACAGCTTAGGTTTCTCTAAACCATAGTTCATACGGTGTCATATCATCGGAATTACGTGGTGCCCTTTTTAAAGTGAATGTGGTTGTCTCTAACGTCTAACCCATAAACTATCGTGGTAATTCGATAAGAAACATCATGGTATGCATCATATCCAATAGGGTGCAGTTATGATGTTCGGACACACCATCACACTATGGTGTTCCAGGCTGTATTAGTTGTGAAACAATTTCCACAATGTCTTAATTCCGTGCCAAACTCGTAATTCAGATATTCATCTCTATGATCATATCATAGATCTTTTATCCTCTTGTCACGACGATCTTTCAACTTCACTCTGAAATTACTTGAACCTTTCAATAATTCAGACTCGTGATTCATCAAGTAAATGTACTCAACATCTACTCAAATCATCTGTGAAGAAAGAACATAACGATATCCACTACATGCCTCAGCACTCATTGGGCTGCACACATCAAAATGTATTTCTTCCAACAAGTTGCTTTCTAGTTCCATTTTACTGAAACCGAGGCTTTCAGTCATCTTGCCCATGTGGTATGATTTGCATGTCTCAAGTGATTCAAAATCAAGTGAGTTCAAACGGTCCATTTGCATGGAGTTTCTTCATGCATATACACCAATAGACATGGTTCGCATGTCTCAAACTTTTCAAAAATGAGTGAGTCCAAAGATCCATCAACATGGAGCTTCCTCATGCGTTTTATACCGATATGACTTACGTGGCAGTGCCACAAGTAGGTGGTACTATCATTACTATCTTTTGGCATGAACATGTGTATCACTACGATCGAGATCCAATAAACCATTCATTTTAGGTGTAAGACCATTGAAGGTATTATTCAAATAAACAGAGTAACCATTATTCTCCTTAAATGAATAACCGTATTGCGATAGACATAATCCAATCATGTCTATGCTCAACGCAAACACCAATCTCGATGGTAGAGGGAGCGTGTGATGCTTGATCATATCAACATTGGAAACACTTCCAACACTTATCGTCAGCTCACCTTTAGCTAGTCTCCGTTTATTCCGTAGCTTTTATTTCGAGTTACTAACACTTAGCAACCGAACCAGTATCTAATACCCTGGTGCTACTAGGAGTACTAGTAAAGTACACATTAACATAATACATCCAATATACTTCTATTGACCTTGCCAGCCTTCTTATCTACCAAGTATCTAGGGTAATCTGCTCCAGTGGCTGTTCCCCTTATTACAGAAGCACTCAGTCTCGGGTTTGGGTTCAACCTTGGGTTTCTTCACTAGAGCAGCAGCTGATTTGCCGTTTCATGAAGTATCCCTTCTTGCCCTTGCCCTTCTTGAAACTAGTGGTTTCACCAACCATCAACAATTGATGCTCCTTCTTGATTTCTACTTTCACGGTGTCAAACATTGCGAATATCTCAAGGATCATCATATATGTCCCTGATATATTATAGTTCATTACGAAGCTCTAGCAGCTTGGTGGTAATGACTTCGGAGAACCATCACTATTTCATCTGGAAGATCAACTCCCACTCGATTCAAGCGATTGTTGTACTCAGACAATCTGAGCACAAGTTCAACAATTGAGCTTTTCTCCCTTAGTTTGCAGGCTAAGAAAATCGTCGGAGGTCTTATACCTCTTGACGTGGGCACGAGCCTGAAATCCCAATTTCAGCCCTCAAAACATCTCATATGTTTCGTGACGTTTCAAAAACGTCTTTGGTGCCTCAACTCTAAACCGTTTAACTGAACTATCACGTAATTATCAAAACGTGTATGTCAGATGTTCGCAACATCCACAGACAACGTTCGAGGTTCAGCACACTGAGCGGTGCATTAAGGACATCAGCCTTCTAAGAAGCAATGAGGACAATCCTCAGTTTACGGACCTAGTCGGAATAATTGCTACTATCAACTTTCAACTAATTTTTTCTCTAGGAACATATCTAAACAGTAGAACTAAAGCGTGAGATATGACATAATTTGCAAAATCCTTTTGACTATGTTCAGGATAATTAAGTTCATCTTATGAACTCCCACTCAGATAGACATCCCTCTAGTCATCTAAGTGATTACATGATCCGAGTGAACTAGGCCGTGTCCGATTAACACGTGAGACGGACTAGTCAACGTCGGTGAACATCTTCATGTTGATCGTATCTTCTATACGACTCATGCTCGACCTTTCGGTCTCTGTGTTCCGAGGCCATGTCTTCACATGCTAGGCTCGTCAAGTTAACCCTAAGTGTTTTTGCATGTGTAAAACTTCTTACACCCGTTGTATGTGAACGAAAGGATCTATCACACCCGATTAACACGTGGTGCTTCGAAGCGACGAACTATAGCAACGGTGCACAGTTAGGGGAGAACACTTCTTGAAATTGTTGTAAGGGATCATCTTATTTACTACCGTCGTTTCTAAGCAAATAAGATGTATAAACATGATAAACATCATATGCAATCAAATAGTGACATGATATGGCCAATATCATGTAGCTCCTTTGATCTCCATCTTGGGGCTCCATGATCATCTATTACAAGAACATGATCAATCTCATACATCACATATATCATTCATCACATCCTTTTGGCCATATCACATCACATAGCATACCCTGCAAAAACAAGTTAGACGTCCTCTAATTGTTGTTTGCATGTTTTAACGTGGCTGCTATGGGTTTCTAGCAAGAACGTTTCTTACCTACGCAAAACCACAACGTGATATGCCAATTGCTATTTACCCTTCATAAGGACCCTTTTCATCGAATCCGATCCGACTAAAGTAGGAGAGACAGACACCCGCTAGCCACCTTATGCAACTAGTGCATGTCAGTCGGTGGAACCTGTCTCACATAAGAGTACGTGTAAGGTCGGTCCGGGCCGCTTCATCCCACGATGCCGCCGAATTAAGATAAGACTAGTAACGGCAAGCATATTGAACAAAAACAATGCCCACAACTACTTTGTGTTCTACCCGTGCATAGAATCTACGCATAGACCTAGCTCATGATGCCACTGTTGGGGAACGTAGCAGAAATTCAAAATTTTCCTACGTATCACCAAGATCTATCTATGGAGAAACCAGCAACGAGGGGAAGGAGAGTGCATCTACATACCCTTGTAGATCGCTAAGCGGAAGCGTTCAAGTGAACGGGGTTGATGGAGTCGTACTCGTCGTGATTCAAATCACCGATGATCAAGTGCCGAACGCACGGCACCTCCGCGTTCAACACACGTACAGCCCGGAGACGTCTCCCATGCCTTGATCCAGCAAGGAGAGAGGGAGAGGTTGATGGAGATCCAACAGCACGACGGCGTGGTGGAAGTAGCGGGATTCCAACAGGGCTTCGCTAAGCGCTGCGGGAGGAAGAAGATGTGTCACGGGAGGGAGAGGGAGGCGCCAGGCCTTAGATTGGTTTGCTCCTCCTTTTTCCCCACTATATATAGGGCCAAGGGAGAGGGGGAGGCGCAGCCCTTGCCCCTTCCTCCAAGGAAGGGTGCGGCCAAGGGTGGGGAGGAGTCCATCCTCCCCAAGGCACCTCGGAGGTGCCTTCCCCCTTTAGGACTCTCCCCTTTTCCTCTTCTCTTGGCGCATGGGCCTCTTGGGGCTGGTGCCCTTGGCCCATATAGGCCAAGGCACACCCCCTACAGCCCATGTGGCCCCCCGGGGCAGGTGGCCCCACCCGGTGGACCCCCGGGACCCTTCCGGTGGTCCCGGTACAATACCGGTGACCCCGAAACTTGTCCCGATGGCCGAAATAGCACTTCCTATATATAATTCTTTACCTCCGGACCATTCCGGAACTCCTCGTGACGTCCGGGATCTCATCCGGGACTCCGAACAACATTCGGGTTACCGCATACTAATATCTCTACTAACCCTAGCGTCACCGAACCTTAAGTGTGTAGACCCTACGGGTTCGGGAGACATGCAGACATGACCGAGACGTTCTCCGGTCAATAACCAACAGCGGGATCTGGATACCCATGTTGGCTCCCACATGTTCCACGATGATCTCATCGGATGAACCACGATGTCAAGGACTTAATCAATCCCGTATACAATTCCCTTTGTCCATCGGTATGTTACTTGCCCGAGATTCGATCGTCGGTATCCAATACCTAGTTCAATCTCGTTACCGGCAAGTCTCTTTACTCGTTCCGTAACACATCATCCCGTGATCAACTCCTTGGTCACATTGCGCATATGATGATGTCCTACCGAGTGGGCCCAGAGATACCTCTCCGCTTACACGGAGTGACAAATCCCAGTCTCGATTCGTGCCAACCCAACAGACACTTTCGGAGATACCTGTAGTGCACCTTTATAGTCACCCAGTTACGTTGTGACGTTTGATACACCCAAAGCATTCCTACGGTATCCGGGAGTTGCACAATCTCATGGTCTAAGGAAATGATACTTGACATTAGAAAAGCCTTAGCATATGAACTACACGATCTAGTGCTATGCTTAGGATTGGGTCTTGTCCATCACATCATTCTCCTAATGATGTGATCCCGTTATCAACGACATCCAATGTCCATGGTCAGGAAACCGTAACCATCTATTGATCAACGAGCTAGTCAACTAGAGGCTTACTAGGGACATGGTGTTGTCTATGTATCCACACATGTATCTGAGTTTCCTATCAATACAATTCTAGCATGGATAATAAACGATTATCATGAACAAGGAAATATAATAATAACCAATTTATTATTGCCTCTAGGGCATATTTCCAACACCAAGTTGCCACCAATCTACTTTGGAGACACCTGTAGAGCTCCTTTATAATCACCCAATTACGTTGTGACGTTTGGTAGCACACAAAGTGTTCCTTCGGTAAACGGGAGTTGCATAATCTCATAGTCATAGGAACATGTATAAGTTATGAAGAAAGCAATAGCAACAAACTAAACAATCAAGTGCTAAGCTAACGGAATGGGTCAAGTCAATCACATCATTCTCCTAATGATGTGATCCCGTTAGCAAAATGACAACTCATGTCTATGGTTTAGGAAACATAACCATCTTTGATTAACGAGCTAGTCAAGTAGAGGCATACTAGTGACTCTTGTTTGTCTATGTATTCACACATGTATTATGTTTCCGGTTAATACAATTCTAGCATGAATAATAAACATTTATCATGATATAAGGAAATAAATAATAACTTTATTATTGCCTTCTAGGGCATATTTCCTTCAGTCTCCCACTTGCACTAGAGTCAATAATCTAGATTACACAGTAATGATTCTAACATCCATGGAGCCTTGGTGTTGATCATGTTTTGCTTGTGGAAGAGGCTTAGTCAACGGGTCTGCAACATTCAGATTAGTATGTATCTTGCAAATTTCTATGTCTCCCACTTGGACTAAATCCCGAATGGAATTGAAGCGTCTCTTGATGTGTTTGGTTCTCTTGTGAAATCTGGATTCCTTCGCCAAGGCAATTGCACCAGTATTGTCACAAAAGATTTTCATTGGACCTAATGCACTAAGTATGACACCTAGATCGGATATGAACTCCTTCATCCAGACTCCTTCATTTGCTGCTTCCGAAGCAGCTATGTACTCCGCTTCACATGTAGATCCCGCCACGACGCTTTGTTTAGAACTGCACCAACTGACAGCTCCACCATTCAGTAAAAACACGTATCCGATTTGCGATTTAGAATCGTCCGGATCAGTGTCAAAGCTTGCATCAATGTAACTATTTACGATGAGCTCTTTGTCACCTCCATATACGAGAAACATATCCTTAGTCCTTTTCAGGTATTTCAGGATGTTCTTGGCCACTGTCCAGTGATCCACTCCTGGATTACTTTGGTAGCTCCCTGCTAGACTTATAGCAAGGCACACATCAGGTCTGGTACACAGCATTGCATACATGATAGAGCCTATGGCCGAGGCATAGGGAACATCTTTCATTTTCTCTCTATCTTCTGCGTTGGTCGGACATTGAGTCTTACTCAACTTCACACCTTGTAACACATGCAAGAACCCTTTCTTTGCTTGATCCATTTTGAACTTCTTCAAAACCTTGTCAAGGTATGTGCTTTGTGAAAGTCCAATTAAGCGTCTTGATCTATCTCTATAGATCTTAATGCCCAATATGTAAGCAGCTTCACCGAGGTCTTTCATTGAAAAACTCTTTATTCAAGTATCCCTTTATGCTATCCAGAAATTCTATATCATTTCCAATTAGCAATATGTCATCCACATATAATATCAGAAATGCTACAGAGCTCCCACTCACTTTCTTGTAAATACAGGCTTCTCCGAAAGTCTGTATAAAACCAAATGCTTTGATCACACTATCAAAGCGTTTATTCCAACTCCGAGAGGCTTGCACCAGTCCATAAATGGATCGCTGGAGCTTGCACACTTTGTTAGCTCCCTTTGGATCGACAAAACCTTCCGGTTGCATCATATACAACTCTTCTTCCAGAAATCCATTCAGGAATGCAGTTTTGACATCCATCTGCCAAATTTCATAATCATAAAATGCGGCAATTGCTAACATGATTCGGACAGACTTAAGCATCGCTACGGGTGAGAAGTCTCATCGTAGTCAATCCCTTGAACTTGCCGAAAACCTTTTGTGACAAGTCAAGCTTTGTAGACAGTAACATTACCATCAGCGTCAGTCTTCTTCTTAAAGATCCATTTATTCTCAATTGCTTGCCGATCATCGGGCAAGTCAACCAAAGTCCATACTTTGTTCTCATACATGGATCCCATCTCAGATTTCATGGCTTCAAGCCACTTTGCGGAATCTGGGCTCACCATCGCTTCTTCATAGTTCGTAGGTTCATCATGATCTAGTAGCATGACTTCCAGAACAGGATTACCGTACCACTCTGGTGCGGATCTTACTCTGGTTGATCTACGAGGTTCAGTAGTATCTTGATCTGAAGTTTCATGATCATTATCATTAACTTCCTCACTTATTGGTGTAGGTGTCGCAGAAACAATTTTCTGTGATGTACTACTTTCCAACAGGGAGCAGGTACAGTTACCTCGTCAAGTTCTACTTTCCTCCCACTCACTTCTTTCGAGAGAAACTCCTTCTCTAGAAAGGATCCATTCTTAGCAACGAATGTCTTGCCTTCGGATCTGTGATAGAAGGTGTACCCAACAGTCTCCTTTGGGTATCCTATGAAGACACATTTCTCCGATTTGGGTTCGAGCTTATCAGGTTGAAGCTTTTTCACATAAGCATCGCAGCCCCAAACTTTCAGAAATGACAACTTTGGTTTCTTGCCAAACCACAGTTCATAAGGCGTCGTCTCAACGGATTTTGATGGTGCCCTATTTAACGTGAATGCGGCCGTCTCTAAAGCATAACCCCAAAACGATAGCGGTAAATCAGTAAGAGACATCATAGATCGCACCATATCTAGTAAAGTACGATTACGACGTTCGGACACACCATTACGTGTGGTGTTCCGGGTGGCGTGAGTTGCGAAACTATTCCACAGTTTTTCAAATGTACACCAAACTCGTAACTCAAATATTCTCCTCCACGATCAGATCGTAGAAACTTTATTTTCTTGTTACGATGATTTTCAACTTCACTCTGAAATTCTTTGAACTTTTCAAATGTTTCAGACTTATGTTTCATTAAGTAGATATACCCATATCTGCTTAAATCATCTGTGAAGGTGAGAAAATAACGATATCCGCCACGAGCCTCAATATTCATCGGACCACATACATCGGTATGTATGATTTCCAACAAATCTGTTGCTCTCTCCATAGTACCGGAGAACGGTGTTTTAGTCATCTTGCCCATGAGGCACGGTTCGCAAGTACCAAGTGATTCATAATCAAGTGGTTCCAAAAGTCCATCAGTATGGAGTTTCTTCATGCGCTTTATACCGATATGACCTAAACGACAGTGCCACAAATAAGTTGCACTTTCATTATCAACTCTGCATCTTTTGGCTTCAACATTATGAATATGTGTATTACTACTATCGAGATTCAATAAGAATAGACCACTCTTCAAGGGTGCATGACCATAAAAGATATTACTCATATAAATAGAACAACCATTATTCTCTGATTTAAATGAATAACCGTCTCGCATTAAACAAGATCCAGATATAATGTTCATGCTCAACGCTGGCACCAAATAACAATTATTTAGGTCTAATATTAATCCCGAAGGTAGATGTAGAGGTAGCGTGCCGACCGCGATCACATCGACTTTGGAACCGTTTCCCACGCGCATCGTCACCTCGTCCTTTGCCAGTGCTCGCTTATTCCGTAGTCCCTGTTTCGAGTTGCAAATATTAGCAACAGAACCAGTATCAAATACCCAGGTGCTACTGCGAGCTCTAGTAAGGTACACATCAATAACATGTATATCACATATACCTTTGTTCACCTTGCCATCCTTCTTATCCGCCAAATACTTGGGGCAGTTCCGCTTCCAGTGACCAGTCTGCTTGCAGTAGAAGCACTCAGTTTCAGGCTTAGGTCCAGACTTGGGTTTCTTCTCTTGAGTAGCAACTTGCTTGCCGTTCTTTTTGAAGTTCCCCTTCTTCTTCCCTTTGCCCTTTTTCTTGAAACTAGTGGTCTTGTTACATCAACACTTGATGCTCCTTCTTGATTTCTACCTCCGCAGCTTTCAGCATTGCGAAGAGCTCGGGAATAGTCTTGTTCATCCCTTGCATATTATAGTTCATCACGAAGCTCTTGTAGCTTGGTGGCAGTGATTGGAGAATTCTGTCAATGACGCAATCATCTGGAAGATTAACTCCCAATTGAATCAAGTGATTATTATACCCAGACATTTTGAGTATATGCTCACTGACAGAACTGTTCTCCTCCATCTTGCAGCTATAGAACTTATTGGAGACTTCATATCTCTCAATCCGGGCATTTGCTTGAAATATTAACTTCAACTCCTGAAACATCTCATATGCTCCATGACGTTCAAAACGTCGTTGAAGTCCCGATTCTAAGCCGTAAAGCATGGCACACTGAACTATCGAGTAGTCATCAGCTTTGCTCTGCCAGACGTTCATAACATCTGGTGTTGCTCCAGCAGCAGGCCTGGCACCCAGCGGTGCTTCCAGGACGTAATTCTTCTGTGCAGCAATGAGGATAATCCTCAAGTTACGGACCCAGTCCGTGTAATTGCTACCATCATCTTTCAACTTTGCTTTCTCAAGGAACGCATTAAAATTCAACGGAACAACAGCACGAGCCATCTATCTACAATCAACATAAACAAGCAAGATACTATCAGGGGACTAAGTTCATGATAAATTTAAGTTCAATTAATCATATTACTTAAGAACTCCCACTTAGATAGACATCCCTCTAATCTTCTAAGTGATTACGTGATCCAAATCAACTAAACCATAACCGATCATCACGTGAGATGGAGTAGTTTTCAATGGTGAACATCGTTATGTTGATCATATCTACTATATGATTCACGCTCGACCTTTCGGTCTCAGTGTTCCGAGGCCATATCTGGCATATGCTAAGGCTCGTCAGTTTAACCTGAGTATTCTGCGTGTGCAAAACTGGCTTGCACCCGTTGTAGATGGACGTAGAGCTTATCACACCCGATCATCACGTGGTGTCTCAGCACGAAGAACTTTCGCAACGGTGCATACTCAGGGAGAACACTTCTTGATAATTAGTGAGAGATCATCTTATAATGCTACCGTCAATCAAAGCAAGATAAGATGCATAAAAGATAAACATCACATGCAATCAATATAAGTGATATGATATGGCCATCATCATCTTGTGCCTGTGATCTCCATCTCCGAAGCACCTGTCATGATCACCATCGTCACCGGCGCGACACCTTGATCTCCATCGCAGCATCGTTGTCGTCTCGCCAATCTTATGCTTCCACGACTATCGCTACCGCTTAGAGGTAAAGTAAAGCATTACATTGCGATTGCATTGCATACAATAAAGCGACAACCATATGGCTCCTGCCAGTTGCCGATAACTCGGTTACAAAACATGATCATCTCATACAATAAAATTTAGCATCATGTCTTGACCATATCACATCACAACATGCCCTGCAAAAACAAGTTAGACGTCCTCTACTTTGTTGTTGCAAGTTTTACGTGGCTGCTACGGGCTTAAGCAAGAACCAATCTTACCTACGCATCAAAACCACAACGATAGTTTGTCAAGTTGGTGCTGTTTTAACCTTCGCAAGGACCGGGCGTAGCCACACTCGGTTCAACTAAAGTTGGAGAGACTGTCGCCCGCAAGCCACCTATGTGCAAAGCACGTCGGGAGAACCGGTCTCGCGTAAGCGTACGCATAATGTCGGTCCGGGTCGTCTCGTCCAACAATACCGCCGAACCAAAGTATGACATGCTGGTAGGCAGTATGACTTATATCGCCCACAACTCACTTGTGTTCTACTCGTGCATATAATATCAACATATAAAACCTAGGCTCGGATGCCACTGTTGGGGAACGTAGTAATTTCAAAATTTTCCTACGCACACTCAAGATCATGGTGATGCATAGCAACGAGAGGGGAGAGTGTTTTCTACGTACCCACGCAGACCGACTGCGGAAGCGTTGCCGCAACGTAGAGGAAGTAGTCGTACGTCTTCCCGATCCGACCGATCTAAGCACCATTACTCCGGCACCTCCGAGTTCTTAGCACACGTACAGCTCGATGACGATCCCCGGGCTCCGATCCAGCAAAGCTTCGGGGAGGAGTTCCGTCAGCACGATGGCTTGGTGACGATCTTTATGTTCTACCGACGCAGGGCTTCGCCTAAACACTGCAACGATATGACCGAGGTGGAATATGGTGGAGGGGGGCACCGCACACGGCTAAGGAACGATCACGAAGATCAACTTGTGTGTCTATGGGGTGCCCCCTGCCCCTGTATATAAAGGATGGAGGAGGAGGAGGCCGGCCAAGGCTTGGTGCGGCCAGGATGTGGAGTTCTACTAGGACTCCAAGTCCTAGTAGGAGTCCACCAAGTGGGGAGGAAGGGAGAAGGAAGTGGGGGAGAAGGAAAGGTGGCCGGCCCCCTTTTCCCTAGTCCAATTCGGACCAGAGGGGAGGGGGGGCGCAGCAGCCCCTTGGCCCTTTCTCCTCTTCCCACTAAAGCCCATCAAGGCCCATTGCTTCTCCCGTAACTACCCGGTACTCCGAAAAATACCCGAATCACTCGGAACCTTTCCGATGTCCGAATATAGTCGTCCAATATATCGATCTTTACGTGTCGACCATTTCGAGACTCCTCGTCATGTCCCCGATCTCATCCGGGACTCCGAACTCCTTCGGTACATCAAAACTCATAAACTCATAATATAACTGTCATCGAAACCTTAAGCGTGCGGACCCTACGGTTCGAGAACAATGTAGACATGACCGAGACACGTCTCTGGTCAATAACCAATAGCGGGACCTGGATGCCCATATTGGCTCCTACATATTCTACGAAGATCTTTATCGGTCAGACCGCATAACAACATATGTTGTTCCCTTTGTCATCGATATGTTACTTGCCCGAGATTCGATCGTCGGTATCCTATACCTAGTTCAATCTCGTTACCGGCAAGTCTCTTTACTCGTTCTGTAATACATCATCCCGCAACTAACTCATTAGTTGCAATGCTTGCAAGGCTTAAGTGATGTGCATTACCGAGAGGGCCCAGAGATACCTCTCCGACAATTGGAGTGACAAATCCTAATCTCGAAATACGCCAACCCAACATGTACCTTTGGAGACACCTGTAGAGCTCCTTTATAATCACCCAGTTACGTTGTGACGTTTGGTAGCACACAAAGTGTTCCTCCGACAAACGGGAGTTGCATAATCTCATAGTCATAGGAACATGTATAAGTCATGAAGAAAGCAATAGTAACATACTAAACGATCGGATGCTAAGCTAATGGAATGGGTCATGTCAATCAGATCATTCAAATAATGATGTGATCCCGTTAATCAAATAACAACTCTTTGTCCATGGTTAGGAAACATAACCATCTTTGATTAACGAGCTAGTCAAGTAGAGGCATACTAGTGACACTCTGTTTGTCTATGTATTCACACATGTATTATGTTTCCGGTTAATACAATTCTAGCATGAATAATAAACATTTATCATGAAATAAGGAAATAAATAATAACTTTATTATTGCCTCTAGGGCATATTTCCTTCAAAAAGTGCAGTTTTCTTTTCGCCAAATACCCCAGTGGGCAGGTGACATGACCTCAAACTGCTACTAGGCATCGAAGTGGAGGCCTTCAGCGATCGTTACCTTGGACTACCAACAGCGGTCGGGAGGATTTCCAGTGGTACGTTTGATCACATCGGGGAGCGATCGAGGGGTAAAATGAATGGTTGGGCAGAGAGACTTCTAGCTTGCGCTGGGAGAGAAACACTTATCAAGTCCGTTATCCAAGCAATCCCAATGTTCAGTATGAGTTGCTTCCTTCTTTCTAACAAGGTATGCAAAAATTTGACGGCTAGCATGGCTAAATTCTGGTGGAGTGGATCCCTTGACCGACGTTCGATGCATTGGTTGGCATGGGATAAACTTGCATCTCCAAAAGCTCGAGGGGGTATGGGCTTCCGAGACATGAAACTATTCAACCTGGCGCTGCTCGGGAAGCACGGTTGGAGGTTCATTACCAATCCGGATTCATTATGCGCCAGGGTTATAAAGGGCCGGTATTTTCCTGATGGGAATTTCCTGGAGGCCATGGTGCCGAAGACGGTGTCTGCTATTTGGCGAGCGATTGTCGCAGGCAGGAAGGCGCTCAATGTTGGTCTAATCAAGAGGGTTGGTGACGGGAATACTATCTCCATTTGGCATGACAAATGGATCCCAGTTTTAGATACACTTTCCCCTATGATTGTACCTGGAGGAACGACGCTGGAAACAGTGGATCAACTCATTGATACAGAACATTGGTCATGGCGTCGGGTACTAATCCGTGATGTGTTTGCTGCACCTGACGCGGATGCGATACTTAATATTCCACTACGCAGTGGTGGCGGTGATGATTTTTTTGCTTGGGCCCATGAAAGAAGCGGCATCTATTCTGTCAAGTCGGCATACCGTTCTCTTGTGAATCAAAAAGAGCACATTGCTCTAGAGGAAGGGACGGTTACCGGAACCTCACAGACTGAAGAGCAGATGTGGAAGTCGCTATGGAAGCTCAAGGTTTTGCCGAAGGTGCGTGTTTTCTGGTGGAGGGTCGTCCGTGGTATCCTTCCTGATGAATGCACTCTGAGGTACCGTCATATCAAACTCATCAGTCGATGTAATGTTTGTCATGCGATGGATGAAGATTTAATGCACGCTTTAGTGCATTGCTCTCATGCCAAGTTGTTCTGGGAGCAGGCGTTTGCAATGTTCGATCTCCGCCGGCCACGATTGCACCCGGATACATGGGCCCGTGATATAATCTGTGATGGGTGTTTTTCTGATTTGGAAAGGTCTCAGATGATCTCAGTGATGTGGGCTATTTGGCACTCTAGAAATAGAGTTACTCATGATGATGACCAACTTGATCCTTTTACATCAGTTAAGAGGATTCGGGAGGACCTGGCGTTACTCGATATTCCTCCTCCACATGCTTCGGTGCTGCCAGGTTTTGGATGGACACCTCCTGAGGAGGGGGTGATCAAGATAAACACTGATGCGGCTGTGAATTTGGACTCCAATAAGGTTGGAGCGGGAGGTGTAGCACGTTCCACCACGGCCTTGTTGGGAGCTTGGAGTAAACCCTATCCGGGGTTATTGGATCCGTTCATTGGAGAGACCATGGCTTTGCGCGATGGAGTTATTTTTGCTAGCCTGCGCGGTTTCTCACATGTGATCATGGAAACAGACTGCCTGGAGATAGTCAATCTCTGGAATACTCGTCATAACAGCCTTTCTGTTGTGGCTCCTTTACTTTTAGAAATTGGAGAGCTAGCTTCCTCTTTTTCTTCTTTCCTTGTTCAACATGTAATAAGATCAGCCAACGTACCGTCCCACCTTTGTGCTAAACATGCAAGCACACTGTTGGTCACCGAGAGTTGGACTGGTTCGAGACCGTCCTTCCTACTCACCAGCCTTTTGGCGGATGATGCTAGGAGTGCCTTTGTTGAATAAAAGCTCTCAGATTGGTTTGCAAAAAAACACTATACACAATACTAGCAAAGGAGAAAGCGCAAGACAGAAAAATAAATGGCTCAAGCACTCACATTTGGAAGCCTGCTCAAGCCGGCGACACAATTCTTGCGCCCGTTGGAGCTCTATGGAAGATCTTTGGCAGGCCTCCGTCAGTCGCGTGAGTTGAGCCTCATGTTTTTTCTGGCCCTCCTCATGAGCGCACAGTGCCGTTAACAGGGTGCCAATGGCGGATCCTATATGGCGCGTGGGCACCGCCTAGTGCTGTAGTGCGCAGCCCAGCTCCCCTTGCGCGCCTTCTGGGCCGGCTCATGTGGGGTGCGAGGTCCCCTAATTTTTTCTTTTTTATTTAATGTTTCTTTTTTTATATTAGTCGATTTTCAATTTCTTCTTCATCTCCATTTTTTCTTCATTGTTTTTTTCTCATTGTTATGATTTTTTTGTCTTGAACATTGTTTTCACTGCATTCAAAATATGTTCATGAAATTTACAAAAAATTCAACATGATTTTAAAAAATCATCAAATACAAAAAATGGTCATCTAGTTTTCAAAAAGTTCATCCGATTTTCAAAAAAGTGTTCTTGAATTGAGTTTTTATTCATCAAGTTAAAAAATGAAAAATGTACATTTAATTCAAAAAATGTTCATCGTATTCCAAATTTGTTCACCGTAATTTTGTAAAAATGTTTATCAAATTCAAAAAATGTTCAACCATTTTTCAAAAATTTCATCGGATTTTTTTCAGAAAATGTTCTCTAATTGAGAATTTGTTCATCAATATCCAAATTTACAAACATTTTTTAAAATCATGAAGTTCTGACAAATTTATGAAAATTATTCGAATTCAGGGACATTTTTTTGGCTCGACAAACGTTTTTGAAATTCGCATTTTTTTTAATTTTGGAAATGTTTTTTAATCCTGAATTATTTAAAAAGAAAAACAAAAATGAAATAAAAACGAAACGAAACGAGAAAATAGAGGGCTCCCCGCTGCCGCTCATGGGGCAGCCCAAAATGGGCACGCGGGGAGTGCGCGCGAGTCTGCTCCCTGGCGCGTGCTGCGCCATATAGGAGCTCTCGGTGCCAACCTCATGTTTTGAGAGTCCTTGCACTTCTTTGTTTTCTTCAAAGAAGCCCTCACGACGGCGGTCGACATCAATGGCGGCCTTCACCTTCTCCACGGTTTCCTGGGGCGCCAAATCAGAGTCATCCCGCTCCTTGTGCGCCCCCCCCCCCCCCCCCCCCCCCCCCCACCTAGCTGTTGAAACCATTTAATTTCTTATGATGTTGCTCATTGATAACCCACAAGTATAGGGGATCGCAACAGTTTTCGATAAGTAAGAGTGTTGAACCCAACGAGGAGCTAAAGGTAGAACAAATATTCCCTCAAGTTCTATCGACCACCGATACAACTCTACGCACGCTTGACGTTCGCTTTACCTAGAACAAGTATGAAACTAGAAGTACTTTGTAGGTGTTGTTTGATAGGTTTGCAAGATAATAAAGAGTACGTAAATAAAAAGTAGGGGCTGTTTAGATAAAGAAACAATAAAGTAAATATAGCGAGTGTGGAAAAGTGGTGGTAGGACTTGCGACATTGCCCCTAAGCAATTGACTATTTTACTAGACCGATAGCAAGTATTATGTGGGAGAGGCCACTGCTAGCATGTCATCCCTGACTTGGAATTCTATGCACTTATGATTGGAACTATTAGCAACCATCTGTAACTACTAATGTTCATTAAGGTAAAACCCAACCATAGCATTAAGGTATATTGGCCCCCCTTCCAATCCCGTATGCATCAATTTCTATGCTAGGTTAAAGCTTCTGTCACTTTTGCCCTCCAATACATAGTCCTATCAACATACAACTAACCCTAGGGTGTGATCCACGCGCGCAATCATATGATGGGCACCAAAGGACAGTAACATAACCACAGGCAAATTAAATCAATCATAGCAATTCATCAACCACCGATAGGACAATGAAAATCTACTCAGACATCATAAGATGGCAACACATCATTGGATAATAATATGAAGCATAAAGCACCATGTTCAAGTAGAGGGTACAGCGGGTTGCGGGAGAGTGGACCGCTGTAGATAGAGGGGGGAAGGTGATGGAGATGTTGGTGAAGATGACGGAGGTGTTGGTGTAGATCGCGGTGATGATGATGGCCCCCGGTGGCACTCCGGTGCCACCGGAAGAGAGGGGGAGAGAGCCCCCCTCCTTCTTCTTCTTCCTTGACCTCCTGCCTAGATGGGAGAAGGTTTTCCCCTCTGGTCCATGGCCTCCATGGCACGGGAGGGGCGAGAGCCCCTCCGAGATTGGATCTGTCTCTCTGTCTATCTCTGTTTCTGCGTTCTCAGATTCTTCCCTTTCACCGTTTCATAAATTCCCGGATATCCGTAACTCCGACTGGGCTGAAATTTTGACACGATCTCTATCCGGATATTAGCTTTCTTGCGGTGAAAGAAGGGCATCAACCGCCTTACGGGTGGCCCACGAGCGTCAGGGGCGCGCCTGGGGGGGGGGGGGGGGGCAGGCGCGCCCTCCTGCCTCGTGGCCACCTCGGGCACCGTCTCACGTGTATTTTTCTTCCCAAAAATCATATATATTCCAAAAAAAAATCTCCGCCAGTTTTTATTCCGTTTGGACTCCGTTTGATATGGATATTCTGCGAAACAAAAAACATGCAACAAACAAGAACAGGCACTGGGCACTGGATCAATATGTTAGTCCCGAAAATAGTATAAAAAGTTGCCAAAAGTATATGAAAGTTGTAGAATATTGGCATGGAACAATCAAAAATTATAGATACGATGGAGACGTATTAGCATCCCCAAGCTTAATTCTTGCTCGTCCTCAAGTAGGTAAATGATAAAAAAGATAATTTTTGATGTGGAATGCTACCTAGCATAATCTTGATCATATGTCTAATCATGGCATGAACATTAAGATACGAGTGATTCAAAGCAATAGTCTATCATTTGACATAAAAACAATAATACTTCAAGCCCACTAATAAAGCAATCATGTCTTTTCAAAATAACAAGGCCAAAGAAAGTTATCCCTACAAAATCATATAGTCTGGCTATGGTCCATCTTCACCACACAAAATACTCACATCATGCACAACCCCGATGACAAGCCAAGCAATTCTTTCATACTTTTGACGTTCTCAAACCTTTTCAACTTTCACGCAATACATGAGCGTGAGCCATGGACATAGCACTATAGGTGGAATAGAATGGTGGTTGCGGAGAAGACAAAAAGGAGAAGATAGTCTCACATCAACTAGGCGTATCAATGGGCTATGGAGATGCCCATCAATAGATATCAATGTGAGTGAGTAGGGATTGCCATGCAACGGATGCACTAGAGCTATAAGTATATGAAAGCTCTAACTGAAACTAAGTGGGTGTGCATCCAACTTGCTTGCTCATGAAGACCTAGGGCATTTGAGAAAGCCCATCGTTGGAATATACAAGCCAAGTTCTATAATGAAAATTCCCACTAGTATATGAAAGTGATAACTCAAGAGACTCTCTATATGAAGAATATGGTGCTACTCTGAAGCACAAGTGTGGTAAAAGGATAGTAACATTGCCCCTTCTCTCTTTTTCTCTCATTTTTGTTTCTTTTTTTCTCTCTTTTTTCTCTTTTTTTGTAGGCTTCTTTGGCCTCTCTCCTTTTTTTTGTGGGGCTTCTTTGGCCATTTTTATTTTGATAACCTTACATGGGACAATTTTCTAATAATGATGATCATGACACTTTTATTTACTTACAACTCAATATTACAACTCGATATCTAGAACTAGGATATGACTCCATATGAATGCCTCCGGCGATGTACCGGGATGTGCAATGATCTAGCGTAGCAATGACATCAAAAAAACGGACAAGCCATGAAAACATCATGCTAGCTATCTTACGATCATGCAAAGCAATATGACAATGAATGCTCAAGTCATGTATATGATGATGATGAAAGTTGCATGGCAATATATCTCGGAATGGCTATGGAAATGGCATGATAGGTAGGTATGGTGGCTGTTTTGAGGAAGATATATGGTGCGTTTATGGTATCGGCGAAAGTTACGCGGTACTAAAGAGGCTAGCAATGATGGAAGGGTGAGAGTGCGTATAATCCATGGACTCAACATTAGTCATAAAGAACTCACATACTTATTGCAAATATCTATTAGTCATCGAAACAAAGTACTACGTGCATGCTCCTAGGGGGATAGATTGGTAGAAAAAGACCATCGCTCGTCCCCGACCGCCACTCATAAGGAAGACAATCAATAAATACCTCATGCTCCAACTTCGTTACATAACGGTTCACCATACGTGCATACTACGGGAATCACAAACCTCAACACACGTATTTCTACAATTCACAACCACCCACTAGCATGACTCTAATATCACCATCTTTATATCGCAAAACTATTGTAAGGAATCAAACATATTATATTCAGTGATCTACAAGTTTTATGTAGGATTTTATGACTAACCATGTGAATGACCAATTCCTGTCATCTCTCTAAATAGATATAATTGAAGCAAGAGAGTTTAATTCTTTCTACAAAAGATATGCCCGCGCTCTAACAAATATAAGTGAAGCAAAAGAGCATTCTACAAATGGCGGTTTTCTATGTAAAGAGAAACAGGCAATCCAGACTTCAAATGATATAAGTGAAGCACATGAAGCATTCTATAAAGCCATACTCAAAAGATATAAGTGAAGTGCATAGAGCATTCTATAAATCAACCAAGGACTGCATCATACCAGCATGGTGCATAAAAGAAAATGAAAACTAAATGCAAAAGACGCTTCAAGATTGCACATATCGCATGAACGAAACGAATCCTAAAACATACTGATACTTGTTGAAGAAAGAGGGGATGCCTTCCGAGGCATCCCCAAGCTTAGACGCTTGAGTCTCCTTGAATATTTACTTGGGGTGCCTCGGGCATCCCCAAGCTTGAGCTCTTGCCTCTCTTCCTTCTTCTCACATCGAGACCTTCTCGATCATCGAACACTTCATCCACACAAAACTTCAACAGAAAACTCGGTAAGATCCGTTAGTATAATAACGCAAATCACTACTCTAAGTACTGTTGAAAACCAATTCATATTTTATTTTTGCATTGTGTCTACTGTAGTATAACTTTTTCATGGCTTAATCCACTAATATAAATTGATAGTTTCATCAAAATAAGCAAACTATGCATCAAAAACAGAATCTGTCTAAAACAGAACAGTCTGTAATAATCTGAACATTCACCATACTTATGGTACTTGAACAATTCTACAAAAATTGGGAAAAATAAAAAATTTGTATAGGAAGACGGTGCAAAAATAATCAGAACCATTTGACGTTCCAGCAAAAAATGTAAAATCGCGCACTACAGCCAAAGTTTCTGTCCTGCACCGTACAAACCATCAAGCAAATGTAAACATCCTAAAGGCAAACCTTGGCACATTTTTTTATTTCTGAACTTTATAAAAGAACACAACAGAAATAAATGACTCTCTTAAACTTCCGGGTTGTCTCCCTAGCAGCGCTTTCTTTAAAGCCATTAAGCTAGGCATATAGTGCTCAAGTAATGGATCCACCCGGATCCCAAGGTATATCAAAGCCAATTTTAATTAACAATGATTTGTAATTTAGTGGTGAGCACAAGGTAACATATATCATGTAATGACGAAGTCTAACTCTCTTCCTATGCATCAGCATGTCATAAAATAACAATTCATGCACACATAGTAAAGGCCAATGCATAGTATAAACAGTTTCTTGCAATTTTATTGTATTGGAAACATAGAGAGGTGGAGATATAGTTCCTCTCTCATAATAATTGCAAGTAGGAGCAGCAAGCACATGCATATTATATTCATCAAAATCATCATGTGTAGTAGTAAAAGGCAACCCATCAATATAATCCTTAATAAGTGCAAACTTCTCCGATAGTGTAGTTGGGAGAATTCAAAAAGATAATAGGACTATCATGTGTGGGTGCAATAGCAACAATTTCATTTTTAACATAAGGAACTATAGCAAGTTCATCTCCATAAGCATAATTCATATTGGCATCTTGGCCACAAGCATAGCAAGCATCATCAAAAAGGATATTTCAAGAGAATAACGGGATCATAACAATCGTCATAGCAATCATCCTTCGGTAAGCACGAAGGGAAATTAAACAATGTATGAGTTGAAGAGTTACTCTCATTAGAAGGTGGGCACGGGTAGCTAATCCTCTCTTCCTCCTCTTGTTCTTCGCTCTCCTCCTCATCTTTTTCATCCAATGAGCTCACAGTTTCATCAATTTCTTCTTCCATAGACTCCTGCAAAATATTAGTCTCTTCTTGGACAGCGGAGTAGTACTCAATATATGGTTCAACATAGGCATTAGAAGCATAATTATCATAGCAATATTTAAGTATGGCAAAATTTTCAGATTTGTAAAGAGTAGCATCATACTTTTCAATCAAAGAAGCAATTTCATAAGCACCCTTAAAAGCAACAAATTCTTCAATTTGTTGAACATCATAGTAACTATAAACACCCTTAGCATATGAAGATACGATTCCATTATCACTAAACAAACATTGGTAGGGAAGGTATTTCTTAGGGTCTTCAGAACAACAAGTATAATCATATATTTCACATGAATTCCAAGCATAGCATTGCAAACGATGAATTTGATCCAGTAAAGTTTTCCCTTTTTCAGATATTCGGTGTCACACATAACAAGCATGCTCATCTAAGGATTTGCCCTCAACTAAGCTAGTTGGGGTTTCAGCACGAGCACATAGGGATCGAAGATGATCCAAGTAATAAGCTTCAGTAGTGTGATAGATTTTGGGTGGTTCTTCAACCATTGGTTTAGTAGGTACAACTAATTTTTTTGGTATTTTGTGTTTCCTACCCATAACTAAAGATAGAAAACAACAAAGAACAACAAATAAAAACTACTTAGTGATAAAACAAACAAGCACACACGAGAATATTCACCCCACGCTATTGCTCCCCGGCAACGGCGCCAGAAAAAGAGGTCTTGATAACCCACAAGTATAGGGGATCACAACAGTTTTCGATAAGTAAGAGTGTCGAACCCAACGAGGAGCTAAAGGTAGAACAAATATTCCCTCAAGTTCTATTGACCACTGATACAACTCTACGCACGCTTGACGTTCGCTTTACCTAGAACAAGTATGAAACTATAAGTACTTTGTAGGTGTTGTTGGATAGGTTTGCAAGATAATAAAGAGTACGTAAATAAAAAGTAGGGGCTGTTTAGATAAAGAAACAATAAAGTAAATATAGCGAGTGTGGAAAAGTGGTGGTAGGAGTTGCGAAATTGCCCCTAAGCAATTGACTACTTTACTAGACCGATAGCAAGTATTATGTGGGAGAGGCCACTGCTAGCATGTCATCCCTGACTTGGAATTATATGCACTTATGATTGGAACTATTAGCAAGCATCCACAACTACTAATGTTCATTAAGGTAAAACCCAACCATAGCATTAAGGTATATTGGTCCCCCTTCAATCCCGTATGCATCAATTTCTATGCTAGGTTGAAGCTTCTGTCACTCTTGCCCTCCAATACATAGTCCTATCAACATACAACTAACCCTAGGGTGTGATCCACGCGCGCAATCATATGATGGGCACCAAAGGACAGCAACATAACCACAATCAAATTAAATCAATCATAGCAATTGATCAACCACCGATAGGACAACGAAAATCTACTCAGGCATCATAAGATGGCAACACATCATTGGATAATAATATGAAGCATAAAGCACCATGTTCAAGTAGAGGGTACAGCGGGTTGCGGGAGAGTGGACCGTTGTAGATAGAGGGGGAAGGTGATGGAGATGTTGGTGAAGATGGCGGAGGTGTTGGTGTAGATCGCGGTGATGATGATGGCCCCCGGTGGCACTCCAGTGCCACCGGAAGAGAGGGGGAGAGAGCCCCCCTCCTTCTTCTTCCTTGACCTCCTCCCTAGATGGGAGAAGGGTTTCCCCTCTGGTCCATGGCCTCCATGGCACGGGAGGGGCGAGAGCCCCTCCGAGATTGGATCTGTCTCTCTGTCTCTCTCTGTTTCTGCGTTCTCAGATTCTTCCCTTTCACCGTTTCTTATATTCCCGGAGATCCGTAACTCCGATTGGGCTGAAATTTTGACACGATCTCTATCCGGATATTAGCTTTCTTGCGGCGAAAGAAGCGCATCAACCGCCTTATGGGTGGCCCACGAGGGTCAGGGGCGCGCCTGGGGGGGGGGGGGGGGGCAGGCGCGCCCTCCTGCCTCGTGGCCACCTCGGGCACCGTCTCGCGTGGATTTTTCTTCCCAAAAATCATATATATTCCAAAAAAATCTCCGTCGGTTTTTATTCCGTTTGGACTCCGTTTGATATGGATATTCTGCGAAACAAAAAACATGGAACAAACAGAAAATGGCACTAGGCACTGGATCAATATGTTAGTCCCAAAAATAATATAAAAAGTGGCCAAAAGTATATGAAAGTTGTAGAATATTGGCATGGAACAATCAAAAATTATAGATACGACGGAGACGTATCACTCATCAACAAAATACACAAACTTGGTCAGAAAGGGAAAATTAAAGCGGTCAGTGTATGAATGGCAAAGCACGAGTATGTACAGTGCAAGTCGCTTACCCATGGCGCTGGCCCGGGATTTCTGCAGGGTTTCTTTGGCCCGCCGCTGCTCAGCTAGCTGTTCGCACAGCACAGCAACTTCCGTAGCCAAGCCCCACGTTTCATCTGCTAAGTTTTGTGAACAACAAAAAGCAAGGATATGTGTCAGTGAAATGTCACGCCGAATGATTTCCGTCCATCATCGAATGCAAGTGAGCAAGGACCTGAGCCTGGTCAGGACGAGTTGTCCTCAGGCCTGGAGACTGCTACGGTGCTACCTAAATAAGGCCATTTGCAGGCATGTTTGTAGGTAAAACTTCATTTCAGTGCAAACCTACAGGGTATCTTCTAGCCAGATTGTAGACGGACCGACACGATATCAGATGGGATTCTAATCATTCCAAACAAGTTTTACGAAAACTACCATATGCATGTGATACTTCTAGCAACCGATCCTTCGTCCTCTTTACATGCCATGGTTTTTTTCTTTCCAGGAAGATGATGGAGCAATATAATCTACCTGTGAGGGAGAAACTATGCCCTAGAAAATATAAATTGTACAATAGCCATGTAGGCTTTCTGCTCCAACAACACTCATACCAGCACATGGAGGAACTCAGCATTGCCACTAACCAACAACCGAGAAAAGTATCAAACAAGGATTCACTCATGTACAGCAGCCTCCTAAATCTGGAGATCCAGATCCGGAGGGCCTGACCCTCGACTTGCCAACAACAACGAGGCGACCATAGTGACGGGTGAGGAGTCAGAATAGAGAGGCCATCGACGCCTCGACGCCTAGACCTGAAGGATGGACTCAGTGGAGCTTCGTTGGACACCTCTCGCTCACCAAGCAATAGAGTGTTCATCAAACATACGACTAGGAGAGATAAAAGTGGGTTTCATGAAATATGTTCAAGTGATTAGAGGGATATCATACCTTTCATCTCACCCATCGATTCGCAATCGGATAGCTCCGATTGAAAGTTTTCAGGTACGCACTAAAATACAGTTTTTCACCTGATATGTTGCCTTTAATTCAGTTTTCCTTCAAAAAACTACTTTTTATTTTATTTTATTTATTTATTAGTATATAAGTTTTTGTTTGCCAGGAAAAAGAAAAAGCAACCGTCGCATTAAAAAATTAGTCGCATGTTAAACGATTGGCCACTATTTAGCCTAGCTAGTGCTTGCCCTTGTAGTTAGCGGTAGGCGTTTTCCAATTGATTGTTCTGGTTAGTAGCGAATTGATGGGTAAGACATACAAATCACTTTTATAGTATATCTGATGGGCAAGTCAGCGGTCAGGAGTTTTCCATTTGATAATTTTTGTTAGCTGAAAATTGATGAGACGATGCTGGTGCCCGGTAGGGTACAGTTTTAATTAAACACTGATCTCATGTTGGAACGTCACGTCACTATTTGTTCCCAGGCAGGGTGCCGTCTCAATAAACTCTGATGTTGAAAAAAAATGTATTGACATGGACCGTTGGCTGCTTTTTAGGGAACTACAGAAAAAAATGGGGGGAGGAAATGTTGAACCCTGTTTGCTGAAGGTGGTATGACACAAGGCGCCACGTAGCCCCACCGTAAACGCGGCATGACACAAAAGGACACTACACAACACTTTCTTTTCCGGAAAGGTTACCAATATTTAGATGGTATGTTTATATATTTCTGAGTCAGACTACATAATGGCAATTGTCGATCTAGTGGTTAACATTACTAGCTGTACATTTTTAAAAGGGACACTGAGAAAAATTAATTTGTTAATCTTCCAAGTTGCACATTGTCACAAGTGCAGGTGCACATTTTTTGTTCTTTTATGCCCCCTCTGTCCCACAATGTAAGACGTTTTTGTAAGCTAACTTTAAGGGTAGAAGTAAACACATAAAAGTGATGGTGCAGACAAGGGAGAAGATTCTGAGCATGACAACCTTCGTCTGCTAGTTTGTGATGGTTGATTGTGTAGAATAGTTCCCCATTTCTCTAAATGCCTATGTGTGCCACATCGCCTCTTTTTGTTCTCATGGGTGACTGTCTTGTTTCTTTTACATTCTATTCGGATGGTTAGATACCTATTAAACGATCGTTGGTATCCTCAAACCCTGCTTTCTATATATACAAAGCAAGGTTGCATGGCACGTGCTCTTAAATCTTAACCATAGCCTTGCACTCCTCTAATGAATGGGACAGTGCAATAGTACACATAGCATATTCCAAATTAATGCAACAATAGTCGTTGGGTGGCGACATCTGAGCAACGAGGAATTTTTTTCTCTTTTCCTCCGAAATTATTGTCGCTCGTGGCAATCGTTAGCCACTCGTACCAACTTTCTAAGGCCGCGTGTGAAAAGTAAATAAACATAACTCAACCAAATAAATACAATATGAATGTATATTTAATGATAGTTCTAGTGCTATTGATTTGGTGTTGTAGATGTTGATATTGTTTCTATGAAATTGGTCAAACTAAAAGAATGACTTAAGAACATGTATCTATAACTTACGAAAACTCGATGACTTATGTCGATGGCAATAGGTGAGCGACCTAGATTTTTTTTCTCCTTTGATCCCAAAATTTCCTACTCATGTGTTATAATTTATCTTGTTTCCATGCATATGTACTTCTTGTTCCCAAGAAAAAACAAGAAATAAACCTGGTAAGTAAATACATGAATATTTTTAAAATTCATGGAAATATTTTGAAATTCAAAAACCTATTTTAATTCTTGAACATATTTGACTTTCTTGAACCTTTTTTGAATCCATGAACCTTTTTGATATCATGATCTTTTTTTGAATTCACAATTCTTTTTAATTCATGAACATTTTTTAAGTTCATGATATTTTTTATTTAACCACCTTTTCCAAAACAAAACAAAAACTTGTAGTTAGTTTTACATAACTGAACAGTCAAGGACCAAGTTGATAGAAAAAACTAAGTAGCGAGTGAGAGAAACAGAGAGAACAGTTGTTGTACCGGATCATACTGGCGCCTTTAGCAGCCATCACTTTGAACCGGTGCCATGGAAGAGCCTGTCTCGTGGAAGAACCACCACTCACAATCTTTGGAGAACTCCTGTTCCATCAAGGCTTTGGGTATTTCTATGGCGTCTCGCTTGGCACTCCCTTATGACTCATTACTTTCTTGAAAATAGAAATATGGCTACCACCCATAATTGATCTCTATGTGGAAGTGATGACTCGTGGCCTCATGCACTTAAAGGTTGCTCAATGTAAAGGTGTGTACGGGCTCCTTCAAAAGAGGAATTTGTGGAACGCATGATAGAAACTAAAGAATGCAGCACCAAGCAATGGTTAATTACACTGATGGGCTTGTTATCACATGCAGACTTTACTCTAGTCCAAGTGACACTATTGAAAACTTCGACGGCACGTCGAAAATTGATACAAGATAATATCTTCAAGCCACCCATGTCTACTCACATGTTTGTGAAAATCTTCATTGGTGATCTTGATCATATTCCAAATCGGAGACGAGACATATTGCTACTATAGGTGAATTTGGTGTTTGCCATGGTCTCCCCCGCATCATCGTTTCTTCAAAACTAATGTTGATGGTGGAGTCAACATGCAAGGTGGACGAGGAACGGTGGCTGCGGTATGCTATGATCGTGATGGAAATATATGGGTTCATCTTCTATCACACTCAATGGAGTCATTGATGTTGCAGTTCTCGAGGCTATGGCATGCCATGAAGCTCGTTCTTTAGCTTCTAATCTAATGGTGACCCACATTCTAATTTGTTCCGACAGTAACACCATTATCAAGGATATTGAATCCAACACGGGAGGAGTTCATGGAACGGTGATTAAGGAGTTGATTGTCAAAAAAATGATTTTGAAGAATGCTAGTTCATCTACGAGTCAAGACGTTGAGACTTCGAATCTGATAGTGTAGCTAAAATTTTCTTGTATCTTTATTTTGGTAGGCATGTGTGGCTTGGTGATCCACATGATTTTTTAAGAACCCCTGAGAACATCATTGTGAATGAAGCACGATGAAGTTTCTGGAAAAAAATGTTGCTCGGGCAAGAGGTGCAGGTTTAGTAGCAGCGACTCTTATTGAATCCGTCCTAAAAGCCTGATAAATCACAAGTGACCCAATCAAGCCACAAAATGGCATCAAAGCAATGACATATGACTATCATACTTGGAAATGAAAAATGGCGAGGACATGGTCTAGGAACCAATCCACTCATTATCTTTCTCTATCCTTCATTTTATTAGAGATGGCTTATTCGCAGTTTTTTTATTAGAGATGGCCATCCATGCGCGCATGGCCCCCGCCCAATATGTTCTGCATTTAGGGTCATGTTCGGTTACCCAAGGTCTATTTGTGTTTTTTGGAAGCTTAACCCAACGGAGGCTAGCTGGAGAACTATGTTGTGCACTGTGCTTGGTTGACCACAAAGGTGTATGTTTCATGTACGTAGAAACACAAAGCATTGCGTTTGGTTGCATGACTGTGCTCTCTATATGCAATGTTCGGCTGTTTGGTTACGTGCACGCCGATGGTTAATCTCAGCTCCTGTGCACATAGTGAATTTACCACACACTACTACATTTGAACTTTGTCTATGAGCGTTCAATAAAAAAACTTACAACATGAGACTTGCGTAGAACAATGAGATGAAGGTAGTGATCAAAGAAAATTGAAAGCAATCAACCGTGTGTTATTAATTTGACAAAATTCATCTACCAGAATAGGCACGCATGAATATGTTATTACAGTACAGCGGGAAGATATAGATCTATTTGTCTACAACCATCGAAACAATACTTACAACATGAAAGTTGCGTGAAACAGTGAGATGGACCCACTCCTAAAAAAAGCTCAAACGGTCAACCATGTGCAATGAATTTGAATTTTTTGTCTAAAAAGCTATAAACATTAACATGAAATTGAAGATTTACAGTCAACATAAGTACTATCCGGTCATAGGGAATGGAATCGCAACGTCGATGTGCATCTTTTTTGTGTAGAATTTATTTCAATTCAAGCACCATTGTGTAGATTAGAACGGATTAGGTGGAAAAGATTAAGGAAGACAAGGAGAATATCCCACATGCAAAGCTACTTACTAGGCTGCAACGAGAGAGCCACCACGTGCACTCCCTTGTGGTTGCTCGGGCCTAGCTCGGATGAACACTCGAGGCAGGAGAGAGTGCTTTGAGCTTCGTGCCATACAGCTCAGCCTTACCCGTGGGCACAAAACAGGCCGTTTTTCTATTGTCCCAAACCACGTGTATGAAACTTTGTGGGAAACCAAACACGTCTGAAAAATAACTACTAAAGTAACTTTGTATATCTTGTTTGTGTCTAGACATTATGTCAAGACAAATTTTGAAACCTAACTTTTGTGACTTCTTCACCTATGGTTGCAATATCCAACTTTTTTAAATCATATTCATACTTGCTTACAATTTTTCTACAGGAAAATAGTCCTTTGTTGTCGGGCTGTTCATACTTCCAACATCTCCTGTAACCTATAGGAGATTGGTTTACTGATCAAGTCGCAGTATCATCGCATGTTGTAGTCGAGCCACCAAAGTCATCTGAACCTGAATCACACCAGTGTGTTTCAGATGGAAACATCAGGACATCCAAGGTGCTATCACCACGAGTGTTACTCTTTATGTTTCATCATCCGTAAACCAGAATGGACTAGCGATACAACCCGAAGGTTTGAAAGGAAGTCGAGAGTTGTAAACACTACAGGCAGACTGCTCTTAGTGTTGTATAGATTCATAACTATTCACTGCCATACTCTTTTAGAGTTCCTACGTGGAAACAGTTTGCAAATATATCTCTGAAATTCAAGAGGTATCGTGTTGATCGAGTGACATGTTAAGACTTTTGAAAGTGTTGTTGCCGGGGTGCCACCAATTGCAAGAAAGAATGTTGTGCCTCTTGGTTCTTCCAAAGCCAAAGAAGAAGAAGAGCACAGAAAGAGGAAATAGAAGACCAGAATCGCCGCCGCCACCATTGAGCTAAAACGGAACGCTGGATGACAAACACAGCCATTGTGGACTCATAAACTTAACATCCAATAAACTCAAGCTTATTCTACAAGCATTGATGCCAGTTTTGACCTTCTCCGCTCAGATGCAATCTAGTCGTTGTCAGCACATGCAAGAACACGATAAGAGAAAATATTTTGGTGCCACGATAACTTGTGGCTTTTCAGGATATTTTCCATAGCTTTATATTAGACCGACACTGACACCCAAGATGACACAAGACAATAGGATGCCATCCGGAATACAACTCCAACCCCGATTTACAAAACTAAGTAATTACAAAAAATTAAGGTTTCTCACGACATCTCATGTGATTATTTACGTGATTGTGTTGGTTTTTGCACTTATTATGTAGTACTCCCACCATCCCAAAATATAGTGCATATTAGAATTTTTAAAGTCAAACTTTGTAAACTTTGACCAAGTTTATTAAAAAAATATCAACATCTATGATACCAAATCAATTTCATTAGATTCATGCAATATATTTTTATTTAATATCGTACATATTTGGCAGTAGACAGAGATAATTTTCTCCATAAACTTGGCCACAATTCATGAATTTGACTTATTTTAGCAAGTCGGGAATGTCCACCGGATACCTGTGGATAGACGTGGTCCATGGCCCATCGGTCTCGCGGGCAGCTGGTTGGATGCACTCCCACACTACGCTGTTGCACTTGAACCCTGAGCCGAAGCCGATCATCCAAATGCGGTCGCCCTTGCGCATCCGGCCTTTGGCCTCGATGTAGGCGAGCTCGTACCACAGCGAGCTACTCGACGTGTTTCCGAACCGGTGAAGTGTCATCCGCGACGCCTCCACCTGCTCGTCGGAGAGGAGGAGCTTTTTCTGCAGCTGGTCTATGACAGCACGGCCGCCGGCATGAATGCACATGTGCTCGAATGCCGTGGAGAAGTCCGGGATGTAGGGCTTGATGTGCGCGCCAAGCACCTTGCGTGCGATGAAGGAGAGGACGAAGAGAAGCTGCTCGGATGCCGGCAGGACGAGCGGCCCGATCTCAGTGATGTTGGCCTGGAGCGAGCTCCCTGCGACGACCATCAGGTTCTTGCTGAGGTTGATCCCGACGTTCCCTTGGTCGTCCTCCTCCTGGAACACACACCGGTAGGCACCGTCGTCGTTCGCGCCCGTGAAGGTGCGCACAACGTGCTTGAGGCGGAACCGGGCATTCACGGGGGACGTCGACAGCAGTGCGGCCACTCCGCCGACACGGAACAGGCAGTTGGGCAGGAGCATGGCACGCTCGTTGCCGACGTAGTAGTTCGGCGTGATGGTCTCCGTGGAGACGACCAGCGCGCAGGCGCCTCGGGGAAGAACTTGCAGGAAGTTCCTGGCAAGCCCCGCGGCGATCAGCCCCGCACTGCAATGATTTTAAATTTTTAGTTTCAACGATATTTTAGCGGTTGCGGAAATCACTAAATTTCACTGAAATCCAATATTTTGGTTTTCATTTCGGCTAAAGGATTGGAATTTTCAATTGAAATTCACTAGGATCCAACAAATTGTTTGAAAAAATATTATTTATATATATATATATTGAATTTGTGTGTACTGCCGAAATTGTTGAAATATTTTGACCGAAACACAATTATTATGTATGTACCAAAATTTCAACGAAATTGCACTGAAAGTGAGAACCTGCAACCCATGCCGGAGAGGTTGATGCTGCGGATGTCGCCGCGCAGGTTGTACTTGTTGACGATGATGTCGACCAAGGACGGCGTGGGGCAGAAGAGGCTGCAGTTGAGGACGAGCGCGCCGATGGCGTCTGGAGCGACGCCCGTCTTGGCGAGGAGGTCGTCGATGGCCGAGAAGATGACGAGCTCGAACTCGGCGCGGGCGTTGTCGAGGGTGCAGTACTCGTGCGTGGGGACGTAGTTGTGCGCCGCCGGCAGGCATGTCTCCTCCCCGAGGCCGGAGCGCTGCAGCAGGCGCGACATGAACCGGACGCTGCGGTCGTCGATGGTGGGCGTATGCTTGGTGTGCTCGACGAAGGAGGCCATGGGGATGCGGCCGAGCGGGCGGTTGGAGGAGGAGTGGAAGCAGGCGTAGTCGACCAGGTACACCGCGCGCGGGCGAAGCATGAGGTGCACGGTGGCCGCTGCGGCCGGGACGAACCCCGCCAAGAAGAGGTGCGCTGGCTGAAGCTGGAGCTCACGGAGCCAGCTGATGAGCTCTGCTGGTCCGAGCCGCACCAGAGCGACGAGAGAGTAACTGGAGATTGCGGCGGCGACAACGGCGAGGAAGTTGTCCATGATGCGCTGGTACACGGCCTTGAGGCGCATGCTACTATTTTTTGAAACGTTGAGGCTCATGCTGCTTGGTTACGTACGTGTGGCTGTTTATGTTTTTCTTGTATGAGGGGCTACTTACATGTGGGTGTCTTTGCTGCGTTTAGAGCTTGCACTTATATAGTTGAGGTCGTGGCTTCGGTGCTGCAGATCATGCCCGAATTATAGACGATGTGTGGGGAGCCTGCTTCGCCTCTGTCGACGGTACATGTGGACTCACTTGTGACCTCGACAGTGGTTATATATGGCGCCACCCACACCACCACCGTCGAAACCCAGCGTGGAGGATTGGCCGTTTGGGCGCATGTGTCTTCCACCTGCCTGAGCTCATCGGCCAGATGGTTCCCACAGGTGACTAGGTTGCGGCATCCGGTGAGTTGGCACTTGGGCTCTCTTCACTATAAAGCTTCGTGGATTCATCGCCAGCTCGGAGGTTGCTAGACCTACATCTGCCAAGATGATAGCAATCGGGGACAAGAGAGAAGAGGGTGTGCGCTAGCCATCGTTCCGGCATCCTAAGGACAAATCATTCCAGAGCAAAAGTAAGAAGAGTGGCACTGTTGGGAAGGTGTCTGCGGCTGCTTGATGGACGGTTTTTTTGGGGCGGGGGGGGGGGGGGGGGGGGGGGGGGGGGGTTCTTTGTCGATATGTGTTTTCGATGGAGGTTTCTTTGGGATGTTGTGATCCATGTGCCAGGGGTTTGTAGTTGTACAGGGTTGCGGGTGTTTGTTCGTTTGCTGAGTGGTAGTTAGGATTCATGATTTGGGAGTAGTCCCCATGTGTTCATGTTGTAATGTTTTTTGCCCGGTCTTCCATCAATTAAATGGGTAATTCGCTTCTGCTTAATTAATGAGCAAGGCAAATACATTGCCTCTATCGAAAAGAAAAAAATAGTCCGCTTTTGCTATTATCTAGACGACAGATTTTTAAATTTATTCCTCCTTAAAAAATATTTTAAATTCTTTTAATATTATATATGTTTCTGTTTGCCGGGAAAAGGAAAAAACAACACATAACAAAAAACCAGTCACATGTTAAACAATTGGGCACTATTTAGCCAGCGGTAGGTGTTGTTCAATTGATGATTCTGGTTAGCAGCGAATTGATGGGTAAGTCAAGCAATTCACTTATAGTATATCGGATGGGTAAGTTAGTGGTCAGGCGTTTTCCGTTTGATGATTTTGGTTAGCAGCGAATTGATGAGACGATGTTGTTGGTGCCCTGTAGGGTACGGTTTTAATTAAATACTGATCTGATGTGGAAAATGCCAAACAATACATCTCACGTCAAGTCACTGTTTTCATTAAACTCTGATGTTGAAAAAAAATGTTGGCACCAACCGTTGGCTGATTTTCTTAAAGAACTAAAGAAAAATTGCGGCCAGGAAATGTTGAATCCTAAACAGGGTACCATTTTCGTTAAACTCTGATGTTGAAATAATGTATTGACACAAACCATTGGCTGATTTTTTTAAGTAACTAAAGAAAAAACACGTCCAGGAAATGTTGAACCCTGTTTGCTAAAGGTGGCTTCGTGGTACGGCCCCAAGTAATCGCGACATGACACAACCGGATACCACTTTTCACTTTCTTTTTAGAAAAAATTACCAATACATAGTCGATACGTCCATATAGTTCTGAGTTAAACTACGTGATGGTAATTGTCGATCTAATGGTTAGCATTACTAAGTTGTACATTTCAAAAACGGTGACTTAGAGGTATCAATTTATTTATCAGCCATGTTGCACATTTCCATCAAGTACACGTGCACATTTTTTAAAAAATATACAAAAGTCGGGTTGCACATACCTACACAAGAAAATGCACATAATTTGAAAACATGTAACCACCATATTTTCTTGCATAACGATCCACATTCGTTGAATGATAATAAATAAGTGCATTAACAAATAGACCCTCTTTAATAGTATGTGCAACTTTATTTATAGAGGAGTATAAAACTTGGTAATATCACATTTCCAGCAATGACTTATTTTATATTTGTGGACTTGATACAATGCAAAGAGTTAAATGGCACAAAGCTATATATACAAAACTACAGATTTTGTGGCTGCAGTTTCGCAGCATGCGCACCCAAATAGCGTGGTCGATAGGAAAACTGAAGGTTTTGTCCTAATCTTTTACATCATGTCCAAATCGCACAGTTAAAGCATTTTATCAATAAAAATGACAATCCGGTCCCACCTGACAATGCATCCTTGCTAGTTTGTTTACATGCCCTCCCCTCATATGTACTCCTCATCCTCCTCTTCTCCTCTCTCTCCAGCATTGGATCTATGATTGCAGTAATTTTTTTAGGATGAGGAATATTGACATTTGTAGTTGTACGATCCCTGTTCGCACTGGTCGCCGTTCAACTGATTCCATGTTCACTATTAAGTCATGAATATTACTTGAGGATACTAGACGGCTACTGGAGGCACAAGACCCTGATGAACCATTGATATGCCATTAGTTCCACCGCTTCCATCTCCCAACTGGATCCATTTTTTCTGAATTTCCAATTGGCACATTGCTAATGTTCTGAGAAAAATCTCCAACTCATTAATGTTTTGGTGAACATCACTGGCCAATAGGGATATTGTAAACCATATGTTTTGGTCCACATGTCTACTGACTGGGATTCAAAGTGACACTGATTTGCATGGGGTCACTGGGTACCTTCACTTTCCTTGGTTTATCATTTAGTTAAACATTGATGTGATGCTAAAAATGCCAGCCGGACATATCACATCAAGTCACTATTTGCTCAGGACAATGATGTTTTTTGAGAAACACGGTACAAATGCAAATGTTTACAAACACATACATACACTCATCCCTATGGATGTATGCACACACACCCTACCACTATGAGCATCTTCGAAAGACTGAGCCGATGGGTCTTGAGGTTGACGGTCGATGGGAACGTCGCCACCCACTGAAAGAATATTCAACATTTATGAGACACCAAAGCATAGAACCTAGAGTTTGATCCCAGTCTGCCCTCCTAACCATCCAACCACAGGTTGGTTCTCCATGACAATGATGGTGGTGAAACACTTGAAGGATACAATTTTAATTAAACTTTGATGTTGAAAAAAAGTATTAGCACGGATCAGTGGTTGACTTTTTTTTGAGGAACTACGGAAGAAATGGGGCAAATTGCATGGTTGTGATGAAATTTTGTATTATATGATGATAAGAGAGGAGGCTACAAAATGCCACATGATTAGTACCAATTAGTATTACATGGGCCTCACTTAGGAGCAATGTGTGCACATATATCACCTTGTATTTTCTTAACAACGCATGCATTTTTTTCCTTTCATGTTCAACAACGATGGTTGTATGATCAGTCGCTCGAATTAGAGAAAAAAAGGGGATATGCAGCAGGGTTGAATTGAGCTGGCAACCCATGTGCACGGATGACAATACAATACTAAAGTATATACCTGTTGCATATCCCTTTTTAGCGCACGGGCTGCCCCCTCAACTCTTCCAGTAGGTGTTGACCCCTGCTAAGCATCTTGGGTGAAATGGAAGTATATCATGCCTATCCAGACATCAAACACCTTCTTCACATTTGACTTTTGCATTGCAGTCTTCGGTGAAATGGAATAGTGTATCTTGTGGCTAAACCTTGTTCCTAGTGTGGTGCCAAAAAAATTGAAGACAATTGGTCTTTGTGTATTAAATTCCAAGTTCGTTAATCCATAATTGTATAAAGCCATCAATTTGTGATCATAGTGGATGCTCTTATTATATGGAAGGTGCAACGAAGCGATGGTGCAACCAAGGGGGAAGATTCATAGCATGGCAAAAAATCTTCGACTAGGGTGTGATGGTTGATCGGGTATGATAGTTCCCCACTTCTCTCAGTGCCTATGGGTGCCACATCCCCTCCTTGTTGTCGTAGGTAACGGTGCTATATTTTTGGGTGTTTTGTTTGAATGGTTTGATAGGCTATTAAATGATCATTGGTATCCTCGACTATTGCTTTCGGTAGAAAGTAGGGCCATATGGCCTTTACACAGTAGCCAAGGGGTTATCTTCCGTTCTCCAGAAACTTTTTCAGTGAATTATATCATGGCTTATGTTGTCCTACTACTTGTTGTGCATGTGCCCCACAAAAAGGAGCAGAAACAACTCCATGAAAGGTGCACCCTGACAATGCTACATCAAGGTAATGACAAAAGGTAACATACTCTAGGTACATCCAATTAATTAACTCGATGGTGGGTGTATGCTTGGTGTGCTCGATGAAGGAGGCCATGGGGATACGGGCTAGCGGGCGGTTGGAGGAGTAGTGGAAGCATGCGTAGTTGATCAGGTACACCATGCACAGGCGAAGCATGAGGTACACGGTGGCTGCTGCGGCCAGGACGAAGCCCTCCAAGAACAGGTGCGCCGGCAGGAGCTCACGGAGCCAGCTGATGAACTCCGCTGGACCGAGATGCACCAGGGCGACGAGCCAGGATGTGGTGACAACGGCGAGGATGTTCTCCACTATGTGCTGGTACACGGCCTTGAGGCCCATGCTGCTTCTTTTTGAAACTTTGAGGCTCGTGATGCTTGGTTAGGTATGTGTGGTTGTTTATGATGGTTTATTATGTGTACGTATATGGGTGTTTTTGGTGCGTTCAATGCTTGCACTTATATAGTCTGTTGTTTACTGTATTGGCTGCCTCTAGAAGCGGGGACATCGTCTAGGTGGTGGTTCAGTGTTGCAGATCCTGCCCGAGCAACAGACGGTGTGTGAGGGGCCACTTTGTCTAGTTAACCATATATGTGGACTCACTTGTGACCTCAAACGGTGGTTATGTCGTCACCCACAATACCACCGGAGCCCGTTTTCGTGGAGTGGAGGTTTGTGTGCTGGTGTCTTCCACTCATGACTCACCTGAGCCCATCAGCCATTGGCACCCATTTTGGGGGCTTTTTCGTTAAAAAGCTCTACAATTAATTGTCAGCTTGGAGGTTGCTAGCCTTGGATTTGGCAAGATGATTGGTTACCTCCTAAAGGAGACATAATGAGGCACAAGAGAAAGAGGGTGTGGGCTAACCATTGTTTTGGCATTCCAAAGGACAATCACCTGGGCTCAAAAGCAAGAAGAGTGGCACCATTGGAAAGGCGTATGTGCCTGCTTGATGGATGGTTCTCTTTTTTTGGGGTTGTCGTGTCCGATGTCTTTGTTCATGTATTTCGTCGGGGTTCCTATGCGATGTTGTGATCCATGTCGGTGGTTTGTACTTGTAGCTGCTTGTGGGCGTTTGTTTGTCTGCCAAGGTGCTTGTGGAGATTCATGTTGTAACAGTTTTCGCCTGGTTTTTCGTTAATTAACTGGGCAATTATCTTCTACTCCTCCGTAAACTAAGATAATATAAGATGTATCATATATTAGTTTACAGAGGGAGCACTTAACTGATCTATGAGGAAAATATTTTTGCCTCCACTTTATTAAAAAGGTTGTTTTGCTATATTATCTAAGCGACTGGTTTTTAAAATGTATTATTCCTTACAAAAATTGTTAAACTGTTTTAGTATTAGATACCGTGTTTTTGTTTGGCAGGGAAAAGAAAAGGCAACCAACACATAACAAAAAGGAAAAACCAGTCACATGTTAAATGATTGGCCACTATTTAGCCTAGCTAGTGCTTGCAATTGTAGTCAGCGGTCAAGGGTTTTTCATTTGATGATTTTTGTTAGCTGAAAATTGATGAGACGATGCTGGTACCCGGTAGGGTACGGTTTTAATTAAACACTGATCTGATGTTGAAACGTCACGTCACTGTTTGTTCCCAGCAGGTTACCGTCTCATTAAACTCCGATGTTGAAAAAATTGTATTGACATGGACAGTTGGCCTTTTGTGACGCCCGGGTAATTTGGCTACAGTAATCCCACGTTAATGATGCCACGTCACCTCGATTATTGTTGCTAATCTCGCGTTAGTTCGAAACCGGTTCGAATTCAAATTCAAAATCAAGCAAACAATAAAATATTTTCAAAAATTAAAACTAAAATGTTGGGGTGTTGCCAAATAATGCATGGATAATTATTGTGGAGAAAACACAATTTTATAAAAGGATTAAGTGCACTAAAATATTTAAACAGCAGCAAAACATTAAACTAACTACCCTTTTCAATTTGATAAAATATTAAACTATTTGTTTTATTGCCAAAAATTTATAGGGCAGTGGCATACTTATTAAAACTAAATTAGGGACCAGTGGTGTAGTTTATAAAACCAAATTCAAAAGGAAACTAAAATAAAACAGTAAAGCAGAAATATAAAATAAAACAAAAATAAATAAAGAGAAAGCACTCACCCCCCCGGGGCTCCGGCCCAGCAGGCCACCGGCCCAACTGGGCCACGACCCACCAGGCCGGCCCAACCGGCCACCCTCACTCCCCATATTCCCCACGCCCGTAACCCTAACCCCTCTCCCAGTCGCCCCACCTCCCCTACTCGCTCCACTCCTCCTCTGTCCCCCTCCCCGATCCAGATCGGATCGGGGGCGTTCGCCGCCGCCGCCCGGAATCCCCACCGGAGACGCCCCGCCACCCGCCATCATCGGTGCCGCCTCCCCTTCTGCGTCACTCATCCCCGACCTCCTCCTCCTCCTCAACCGCGGACCCCAAGCTCGACGCCGCCCCGAACCGCCATCACCGAGCGCCATTCGCCGGAGCTCCTCCGTCGTCGCCGGATCTCGCGTCCTCGTCCTCCTCCACAAGCCACGTCGACCCCCTTCTCGGCAACGCTGTGAGCCGCCCCTGTTTCCTTCTTTTCCCGCGTTCGCTGTCTTCCATGCCCCTTCGCCTCGCATCGCATCCGTGAATCCTCCGCAGCCTCGCTGGCTGCTTGGCCGCCGCAAGCCGCGCGACGCGCCGGCTCTGCCTGCTGTTTGCCGCTGCTGCCCTCACGCCCTGCCGGCGCACGTGCTACCCCGCGCGCGCCCATCCGCCTGAGCCACGCCTGGCCTCGTCCGCGCACAGACGCGCCCCGGCCGCTGCTCTGCATCGCCCCATCAACGCCCGAACGCGCCGCCGCGTGTATGTCGCCCCGCTTGCCTCCTCTGCTCAGGACCGCCCACGGCCACCCCGTCGGCCACCGCGGCCATCAGCACCCTGGCCGCTGGCCCCGCCCCGCAGCACTCCCCGCCGGCGAGCGCGCGCCCTGGCGCCCGTTGCCCGCAACCGCGCCCCGCGGGCTGGCGCCCGCTCCCGTTTCTACCGACCCGTTAAGGCTCCCTGGTGCCGATGACAAACGGGGCCCATGCCCCTGGAACGTTTAAAAAAAAGATTAGAAAAAAAGATAAATAAAATTAATTAAGGAATTAATTAAGTTAATTAATCCTACTTAATTAATCTAATTAACCTGTTAGTCTAACTAAACAATAATTAGTTTAACCTAGCCCTAATTAACTTAAAAGTGTATGACAGGTGGGTCCCATTGGGCCCACATGTCAGTTTGACTAAGTCAACTAACTGGTTGATTGATGACATCACGCTGACCTCATGCTGACATCATAATGGCAATTTTAAATTAAATTAATTCTGTTAATTCTAAAAATGAATTAAAAACTTTGGAAATTAATATAAAATAAACCGTAGATCGGATGTAAAAACTTTGTACATCAAAGTTGCTTAGAACGACGAGACGAATCTGAATACGCAGCCCGTTTATCCGCCATGCATCCCTAGCATAGTGAACACGCAACTTTCCCCCTCCGTTTCATCTGTCCGAGAACGCGAAACACCGAGAATACTTTTCCGGATGTTTTCCCCCTTCACCGGTACCCCCTCGTACCGCGTTAGGGCACACCTAGCACCACGTTTTGTCATGTCATGCATCATTATGCATCTGTTTGCATTATATTTATTGTTTCTTCCCCCTCTTCTCTCGCTAGACACCGAGACCGACGCCGCTGCTACCCAGTACGACTACGGAGTTGACGACCCCTCTCTCTTGCCAGAGCAACCAGGCAAGCCCCCCCTTTGATCACCAGATATCGCCTACTCTTCTCTATACTGCTTGCATTAGAGTAGTGTAGCATGTTACTGCTTTCCGTTATTCCTATCCTGATGCATAGCCTGTCCTTGCTACTACTGTTGGTACCTTTACCTGCTATCCTAATGCTTAGTATAGGATGCTAGTGTTCCATCAGTGGCCCTACACTCTTGTCCGTCTGCCATGCTATACTACTGGGCCGTGATCACTTCGGGAAGTGATCATGGGCATATGCTATACACTTTATACTGTTACATTACTTGTGATGTTGTTCGGAGATGGGGGCTGAAGGGGCAGGTGGCTCCATCCCGGTAGAGGTGGGCCTGGGTTCCCGACGGCCCCCGACTGTTACTTTGAGGCGGAGCGACAGGGCAGGTTGAGACCACCTAGGAGAGAGGTGGGTCTGGCCCTGATCGGCGTTCACGGATACTTAACACGCTTAACGAGATCTGGGTATTTGATCTGAGTCTGGCCATTTGGTCTATACGCACTAACCATCTACGTGGGAGTAGTTATGGGTATCCCGGCGTCGTGGTATCAGCCGAAGCCTTCGTGACGTCAGCGACTGAGTGGCGCGCGCCGGATTGGACTGGAACGCCATTAGGCTAGGTCTGCTTCCGGCCGCGTACGCAACGTGCAGGTGTGCAAAGGGCGATGGGCCCAGACCCCTGCGCCATAGGATTTAGACCGGCGTGCTGACCTCTCTGTTGTGCCTAGGTAGGGCTGCGACGTGTTGATCTTCCGAGGCCGGGCATGACCCAGGAAAGTGTGTCCGGCCAAATGGGATCGAGCGTGTTGGGGAATGTGGTGCACCCCTGCAGGGAAGTTTATCTATTCGAATAGCCGTGATCTTCGGTAACAGGACGATTTGGAGTTGTACCTTGACCTTATGACAACTAGAACCGGATACTAAATAAAACACACCCTTCCAAGTGCCAGATACAACCGGTGATCGCTCTCTCACAGGGCGACGAGGGGAGGATCATCGGTTAGGGTTATGCTATGCGATGCTACTTGGAGGTCTTCAGTCTACTCTCTTCTACACACTGCAAGACGGAGGCTGCCAGAAGCGTAGTCTTCGAAAGGACTAGCTATCCCCCTCTTATTCCGGCATTCTGCAGTTCAGTCCACATATGATAGCCTTATTCCAGTTGATACCAATGCATACATATGTAGTGTAGCTCCTTGCTTGCGAGTACTTTGGATGAGTACTCACGGTTGCTTTCTCCCTCTTTTCCCCCTATCCCTTCTACCTGGTTGTCGCAACCAGATGTTGGAGCCCAGGAGCCAGACGCCACCGTCGACGACGACTCCTACTACACCGGAGGTGCCTACTACTACGTGATGCCCGCTGACGAAGACCAGGAGTAGTTAGGAGGATCCCAGGCAGGAGGCCTGCGCCTCTTTCGATCTGTATCCCCGTTTGTGCTAGCCTTCTTAAGGCAAACTTGTTTAACTTATGTCTGTACTCAGATATTGTTGCTTCCGCTGACTCGTCTATGATCGAGCTCTTGTATTCGAGCCCTCGAGGCCCCTGGCTTGTAATATGATGCTTGTATGACTTATTTTTATTTGTAGAGTTGTGTTGTGATATCTTCCCGTGAGTCCCTGATCTTGATCGTACACGTTTGCGTGTATTATTAGTGTACGATTAAATCGGGGGCGCCACAAGTCGGTATCAGAGCCGACTGCCTGTAGGAATCCCCTTTCCAACTCCTTGGCCGAAGTTGAGTCTAGTCGATGAAAACTATTTTTCTAACATGGCTGTGCGGCCCATGGGCCCACATCGCCATCTGGGTGGTATTAGGATCTTTTACTCCTCGATCCTTACTCTGGGACTCTGATCTCTCTTCTATTCGGGTTAAATGATTTGCTAAAATCTAACTTTAGTTTCTCGAAAATACTTCCTCCCGGAGAGCCCCATTCAGGCCAGATGATCGCCTGCTGCACCAGAAGATTTCGTAGTTACTCTGTGCTAATTTTTCAAGACTTTGTGCCCATCGCTTTTGCAAATTCCCTACCACTGTTATATCATTATGGATAACTACATTCACTTGCCCTTTCAAATCCCATTGATCTTGTTATTACAAGATACACCGAAAATTCTCTGTATTGTTCCGAGAATATTTTGTGCCTACTGCCTTACAGTTCCTTGCCACCTGAATACCCCTACGGATAATATCCCGCCCTTATCGAGTATCTGCTCAGCCCCAGTTGTGTTGGAAATATGCCCTAGAGGCAATAATAAATTAGTTATTATTATATTTCCTTGTTCATGATAATTGTCTTTATTCATGCTATAATTGTATTATCCGGAAATCGTAATACACGTGTGAATACATAGACCATAATATGTCCCTAGTAAGCCTCTAGTTGACTAGCTCGTTGATCAATAGATGGTTACGGTTTCCTAACCATGGACATTGGATGTCGTTGATAACGGGATCACATCATTAGGAGAATGATGTGATGGACAAGACCCAATCCTAAGCCTAGCACAAAGATCGTACAGTTCGTATGCTAAAGCTTTTCTAATGTCAAGTATCATTTCCTTAGACCATGAGATTGTGCAACTCCCGGATACCGTAGGAGTGCTTTGGGTGTATCAAACGTCACAACGTAACTGGGTGACTATAAAGGTGCATTACAGGTATCTCCGAAAGTGTCTGTTGGGTTGGCACAAATCGAGACTGGGATTTGTCACTCCGTGTAAGCGGAGAGGTATCTCTGGGCCCACTCGGTAGGACATCATCATATGCGCAATGTGACCAAGGAGTTGATCACGGGATGATGTGTTACGGAACGAGTAAAGAGACTTGCCGGTAACGAGATTGAACAAGGTATAAGGATACCGACGATCGAATCTCGGGCAAGTAACATACCGCTAGACAAAGGGAATTGTATACGGGATTGATTAAGTCCTTGACATCGTGGTTCATCCGATGAGATCATCATGGAACATGTGGGAGCCATCATGGGTATCCAGATCCCGCTGTTGGTTATTGACCGGAGAACGTCTCGGTCATGTCTGCATGTCTCCCGAACCCGTAGGGTCTACACACTTAAGGTTCGGTGACGCTAGGGTTGTAGAGATATGTGTATGCAGTAACCTGAATATTGTTCGGAGTCCCGGATGAGATCCCGGACGTCACGAGGAGTTCCGGAATGGTCCGGAGGTAAAGAATTATATATAGGAAGTGCTGTTTCGGCCATCGGGACAAGCTTCGGGGTTATCGGTATTGTACCGGGACCACCGGAAGGGTCCCGGGGGCCCACCAGGTGGGGCCACCTGTCCCGGGGGGGGCCACATGGGCTGTAAGGGGTGTGCCTTGGCCTATATGGGCCAAGGGCACCAGCCCCTATAGGCCCATGCGCCTAGGGTTTCCATATGGGAGGAGTCCCACTAGTGGAAGGCACCTCTAGGTGCCTTGGGGGGGAGGGAAACCTCCCTTGGGCAGCCGCACCTAGGAGATTGGATCTCCTAGGCTGGCGCACCACCCCCCTTGGCCCTCCTATATATAGTGAGGGAGAGGAGGAACTTCATACACCAGCCCCTGGCGCCTCCCTCTCTCCCCTTTACGTCTCTCTCTCGTAGTATAGGCAAAGCCCTGCTACTGTGACGCCCTGCATCCACCACCACGCCGTCGTGCTGCTGGATCTTCATCAACCTCTCCCTCCTCCTTGCTGGATCAAGGCATGGGAGACGTCTCCGTTCCGTACGTGTGTTGAACGCGGAGGTGCCGTGCGTTCGGCACTTGATCATCGGTGATTTGAATCACGACGAGTACGACTTCATCAACCCCGTTCACTTGAACGCTTCCGCTTAGCGATCTACAAGGGTATGTAGATGCACTCTCCTTCCCCTCATTGCTGGTTTCTCCATAGATAGATCTTGGTGACACGTAGGAAATTTTTGAATTTCTGCTACGTTCCCCAACAAGTTGTTCATGTGTTTCACAATGGTCATCAAAATACTATTCAATCCTCCAAAAATCCTTAGTAGCTTATTGCTCTGCAATACTTGTCTGCTTGCATGATGGATGCTTTCCATATGTCTGGCAATATTTGTTAGTATCCTTAGGCACCGTCATTTTGATCCCTTTGATTCAACATGAGTGCGAATGCACGCAATCATTAGTTGATCCTTTTAAATTATCTTTCTGGCTCAGACGTCATTTTTGAACATGAGCTTGTTCTCGACCAATCGGATTGCCACCGATTGTACCCTTAAGTGTACGCAACTTATCCATCCTTAATCAGAGCTTTTGCTTTTGATCCCTTGATCAGAAATCATAATTCTTTTGCATTTGAGCTTTGAGTTAGTCAGTTGTTTCTATAATCTGATCCCCTTGCATCCTTTCTTCAACTGATTGTGTGTCGATGCTCACATCAGCTCCGCTATGGACCGTCAGATCCTTTATTGGATTATTATTTGACAGTGTCCTCCTTATTCAATAACCTCGTGATCCTTTCCTCTGATACATAATGCTTTTGGTAAATTGTATCCTCTGTTTTCTCAACCATGCTCTGTTTTCGAGCTGGTGATATTTACGATTGAAGCTTGTGGTATATGTTTCCACGATACCCTGACGGGTTGAACCTATGCCTTTCTTAATCTGTGTGAACCCAAAAGTTTTCACGGGTCATACTCCTCTGGTAATTCACTAGGTAGGTTTTGACACTGAAATCAGTTTTATCTAGAGCAGTGCATGAAAGGTTATGCATTGAAGAAGTGGGAGTCGACCTTGAACTTGTTTTCATGCCCATGGACATGATGTATATCCTATCATGGAAGCTTCTTGTAATAATAACTATCCTCCTTGATATAATATCATTTGGTATTTGTGAATTGATCCTTGCAATCGTGGTTCCAACCATATGTTCTTCTTTGACCCCATTTCTCGGGCAAGTTTAAGCACTTGTCTTGTGTGGACCAATACACCAGTCCAACCTTTACTTTGATCTACCGTCGAGTATTACACCCTGGTATCTCGGGAATATCATGGGACATCATAACTTCTTATGGGTTCTTCATAAACTATTATCACTCGCCGGATCCAATTGTTCCTAGGTTCTGGGTTGTCATCAACCGAGAACACCGAATAGTGAATCGAGTCCGCACTCTGATTCAATAACTCTTAAGTAAATGTTGTTGCTTACGAGTTAATAATCATTTAAGTCATTCCTAGCCTGATCGGCTATATCATCATTGTGCTAAATTTTAACTGTGCTACCTTGTCCTTCTTCACGGAGCACAATTCTCGACGATGAGCTAAGCTTACGTCGATTTTCCTCATCATATCATTTCTCCCTGAACAGCAAACTTGATTTCGAGTTTGTGTCATACCCATGGTTCCAATAACCATTCGCTTCATCATTCCTTTCACTTCATGTCATCACTGATCGATTACATCTTCGTGGAGCCTCTCGACTAAATTTGTCGTGGTCATCAAACAACATTTTGATTACTTCTAGAATATCAACCAAATGTATGATGACATGTAACCATCCTTGTCCCTCGATGATTTGTGTTATCACCGACAACATTATTGCTTTCCCTCCAACACAAACTTGTTCGTGTTTTGTGTTATACCTGGAGACCCGTGCTATCCAGCAATTATTCTTTGATACGTTGGAGTATTACCATCTTTTATGTCAAGAATGTCGTGAGAATTTCACCACCTCCTAAGAATTCTTGATACAGGTAATACTTATCACCATCACCATTCTTTCTTGGTCCCCGTGTTGGATCTAACCGGGATACCAACAGGTGAACGGTGCTGTTTGGATTCTGCCCTTCTAGCAACCCTATTGCTTTGAAGTTAATGGTCGAACGTTCATTCTTAGACTATTGATCACTGAATCACCATTCGAACATTTGATCATGCTACCTAAGGCCCTACTTTGGGCACCCTTTTCCACTAATGTTTAATTGTGTATGTTTTTTTCTTGAGCATACATCATTATATCATTTGATCTGACAAATGTTATCTCCTTGTTCACATAACTGTGGAAATCCATCTTTTTGGATACCTCGTTGTATTATCGCTGAGTCCATCAGCCACCGCCTCATCCTCTCCTTGGCTTAATGATGAATCCCTTCGTGTATCCAGAGTCTCCCCTTGATTGAAGACCATGCAATGCTATCTCGAAGCATGTCTGTGGTACTCTGATTTTCAACAAGAACATTTGAAGCCTAATGCTAAATGTTACTTTCTCAATTATCCAAACACCGTTGTATGGGTAATGTCATGAAAATTCTCTCCCGTACCTAAAGAGTTTTCTACATTATATCCTGTCATGGATATCATGCTCTACTTGTCCTTGGGAAGGATATACCTTTGAAATGTGTGTTTAAACCCATTTTCCTTTCCATTGTTCTGTTTAATCTAATAATCATATTTGCCTTTCCATTGGTTGGTTTAACGCGTCTTGTGATCTATATGATCTAAGTGGTAATATTCTCCTGCTTATGTAAACACCTCGGTGTACAATTCTGTCAGCAAGACCCTGTTACTATTGTTGATGACATTTCGGTAGCCACCGATGGACGAGAACCTTGCCTATTGGCTCGCCTCGTTCAACGAGCAGGAAAATGGTTCTCTTCGTCCCTCACCCTTGGTATCGATGTTGTTGCTGACATAGCTGACAGGCTATACTCTGACACGCCTTGCCTACATGATCGTGCAAATCGTCACCACCTCCCTACTTTTAACCCACATGGTGGGCCCATAACCCATAGTTCCACAGGATCGAAACCTGACTCTCCTGTACACCACCTGTTCCCAAGGTTATTCCTCGCACTTGAATTCGTATGTAATTCATGGACCACCTATCTAGTGATCTATTCTAGTATGAGGCGCAATACCTATTCTCGTTGCCCTGAAACCCTTTCACCTTCTGAGTAGGCATCGAACGATTGCCTATCCGTTTGAAACTTCTCATGGTACCTTCTTACTTTGCTCTCGATATCTTCTTAAGTTTCAAATCGAGAGATACTTATGCTTCTTCCCTGAGTTAACCGTCTGATGCTCGATCTTGTTAGAATCCATCCATATAGATTTTTCCCTTCTTATCCTTTCGTAAGTACGTTGAAGGTCCTAAAGGAAGGACGATGACTTCATCATGATGACCTGAAGCAGAGGACTGAAGACATCAATGTAACGGATCGACCTCTTCGAGAAGAGCAACTATGACCGAGAAGAATCGTTAGAATTTCGTAACCAGATCCCTTCCCCTTATTGCCGCTCCAAAATCTCGGGACGAGATTTCTTGTAGTGGAGGAGAATTGTGACGCCTGGGTAATTTGGCTACAGTAATCCCACGTTAATGATGCCACGTCACCTCGATTATTGTTGCTAATCTCGCGTTAGTTCGAAACCGGTTCGAATTCAAATTCAAAATCAAGCAAACAATAAAATATTTTCAAAAATTAAAACTAAAATGTTGGGGTGTTGACAAATAATGCATGGGTAATTATTGTGGAGAAACCACAATTTTATAAAAGGATTAAGTGCACTAAAATATTTAAACAGCAGCAAAACATTAAACTAACTACCCTTTTCAATTTGATAAAATATTAAACTATTTGTTTTATTGCCAAAAACTTATAGGGCAGTGGCATACTTATTAAAACTAAATTAGGGACCAGTGGTGTAGTTTATAAAACCAAATTCAAAAGGAAACTAAAATAAAACAGTAAAGCAGAAATATAAAATAAAACAAAAATAAATAAAGAGAAAGCACTCACCCCCCCGGAGCTCCAGCCCAGCAGGCCACCGGCCCAACTGGGCCACGACCCACCAGGCCGGTCCAACCGGCCACCCTCACTCCCCATATTCCCCACGCTCGTAACCCTAACCCCTCTCCCAGTCGGCCCACCTCCCCTACTCGCTCCACTCCTCCTCTGTCCCCCTCCCCGATCCAGATCGGATCGGGGGCGTTCGCCGCCGCCGCCCGGAATCCCCACCGGAGACGCCCCGCCACCCGCCATCGTCGGTGCCGCCTCCCCTTCTGCGTCACTCATCCCCGACATCCTCCTCCTCGTCACCGTCGCCGGACCCCAAGCTCGACGCCGCCCCGAACCGCCATCACCGAGCGCCATTCGCCGGAGCTCCTCCGTCGTCGCCGGATCTCGCGTCCTCGTCCTCCTCCACAAGCCACGTCGATCCCCTTCTCGGCAACGCTGTGAGCCTCCCCTGTTTCCTTCTTTTCCCGCGTTCGCCGTCTTCCATGCCCCTTCGCCTCGCATCGCGTCCGTGAATCCTCCGCAGCCTCGCTGGCTGCTTGGCCGCCGCAAGCCGCGCGATGCGCCGGCTCTGCCTGCTGTTTGCCGTTGCTGCCCTCACGCCCTGCCGGCGCACGTGCCACCCCGCACGCGCCCATCCGCCTGAGCCGCGCCTGGCCTCGTCCGCGCACAGACGCGCCCCGGCCGCTGCTCTGCATCGCCCCATCAACGCCCGAACGCGCCGCCGCGTGTATGTCGCCCCGCTTGCCTCCTCTGCTCAGGACCGCCCACGGCCACCCCGTCGGCCACCGCGGCCATCAGCACCCTGGCCGCTGGCCCCGCCCCGTAGCACTCCCCGCCGGCGAGCGCGCGCCCTGGCGCCCGTTGCCCGCAACCGCGCCCCGCGGGCTGGCGCCCGCTCCCGTTTCTACCGACCCGTTAAGGCTCCCTGGTGCCGATGACAAACGGGGCCCATGCCCCTAGAACGTTTAAAAAAAAGATTAGAAAAAAAGATAAATAAAATTAATTAAGAAATTAATTAAGTTAATTAATCCTACTTAATTAATCTAATTAACCTGTTAGTCTAACTAAACAATAATTAGTTTAACCTAGCCCTAATTAACTTAAAAGTGTATGACAGGTGGGTCCCATTGGGCCCACATGTCAGTTTGACTAAGTCAACTAACTGGTTGAACTGCTGACGTCATCACACACTGTTTTGGATAATGTTGGAATTAAATATATAATTAAAATCAGAAAATGATTTAAATCTTTAGAAAATCATATCTTTTAATCCGTAACTCGGATGAAAAAACTTTGTACATGAAAGTTGCTCAGAACGACGAGACGATTCCAGATACGCAACCCGTTCGTCCGCCATGCATCCCTAGCATAGCGAACACGCAACTTCCCCCCTCCGGTTCATCTGTCCGAAAACGCGAAACACCGGGAATACTTTCCCGGATGTTTCCCCCTTCACCGGTACCACCTCGTACCGCGTTAGTGGCACACCTAGCATCACGCCTTGTCATGTCATGCATTTGTTTGCGATATATTTATTGTTTCTTCCCCCTCTTCTCTCGCTATACACCGAGACCGACGCCGCTGCTACCCAGTACGACTACGGTGTTGACGACCCCTCTCTCGTGCCAGAGCAACCAGGCAAGCCCCCCCTTGATCACCAGATATTGCCTACTCTCCTCTATACTGCTTGCATTAGAGTAGTGTAGCATGTTACTGCTTTCCGTTATTCCTATCCTGATGCAGAGCCTGTCCTTGCTACTACTGTTCTTACCATTACCTGCTATCCTACTGCTTAGTATAGGATGCTAGTGTTCCATCAGTGGCCCTACACTCTTGTCCGTCTGCCATGCTATAATACTGGGCCATGATCACTTCGGGAGGTGATCACGGGCATATACAATATACTTTACACAGTTACCTTACCTGTGATACTGTTCGGAGATGGGGGCTGAAGGGGCAGGTGGCTCCATCCCGGTAGAGGTGGGCCTGGGTTCCCGACGGCCCCCGACTGTTACTTTGAGGCGGAGCGACAGGGCAGGTTGAGACCACCTAGGAGAGAGGTGGGCCTGGCCCTGGTCGGCGTTCGCGGATACTTAACACGCTTAACGAGATCTGGGTATTTGATCTGAGTCTGGCCATTTGGTCTATACGCACTAACCATCTACGCGGGAGTAGTTATGGGTATCCCGGCGTCGTGGTATCAGCCGAAGCCTTCGTGACGTCAGCGACTGAGTGGCGCGCGCCGGATTGGACTGGAACGCATTAGGCTAGGTCTGCTTCCGGCCGCGTACGCAACGTGCAGGTGTGCAAAGGGCGATGGGCCCAGACCCCTGCGCCATAGGATTTAGACCGGCGTGCTGACCTCTCTGTTGTGCCTAGGTAGGGCTGCGACGTGTTGATCTTCCGAGGCCGGGCATGACCCAGGAAAGTGTGTCCGGCCAAATGGGATCGAGCGTGTTGGGAATGTGGTGCACCCCTGCAGGGAAGTTAATCTATTCGAATAGCCGTGATCTTCGGTAACAGGACGACTTGGAGTTGTACCTTGACCTTATGACAACTAGAACCGGATACTTAATAAAACACACCCTTCCAAGTGCCAGATACAACCGGTGATCGCTCTCTCACAGGGCGACGAGGGGAGGATCATCGGTTAGGATTATGCTATGCGATGCTACTTGGAGGTCTCAGTCTACTCTCTTCTACATGACTGCAAGACGGAGGCTGCCAGAAGCGTAGTCTTCGAAAGGACTAGCTATCCCCCTCTTATTCCGGCATTCTGCAGTTCAGTCCACATATGATAGCCTTATTCCAGTTGATACCAATGCATACATATGTAGTGTAGCTCCTTGCTTGCGAGTACTTTGGATGAGTACTCACGGTTGCTTTCTCCCTCTTTTCCCCCTATCCCTTCTACCTGGTTGTCGCAACCAGATGTTGGAGCCCAGGAGCCAGACGCCACCGTCGACGACGACTCCTACTACACCGGAGGTGCCTACTACTACGTGATGCCCGCTGACGAAGACCAGGAGTAGTTAGGAGGATCCCAGGCAGGAGGCCTGCGCCTCTTTCGATCTGTATCCCCGTTTGTGCTAGCCTTCTTAAGGCAAACTTGTTTAACTTATGTCTGTACTCAGATATTGTTGCTTCCGCTGACTCGTCTATGATCGAGCTCTTGTATTCGAGCCCTCGAGGCCCCTGGCTTGTAATATGATGCTTGTATGACTTATTTTTATTTGTAGAGTTGTGTTGTGATATCTTCCCGTGAGTCCCTGATCTTGATCGTACACGTTTGCGTGTATTATTAGTGTACGATTAAATCGGGGGCGCCACACCTTTTCTTAGGACGCCGATAAGTCTCAAACTTTTGGGGTTTTCTGTTTGATGATTTTTGTTAGTAGCTGCGAATTGATGAGACGATGTTGGTGTGCGGTAGGGTACGGTTTTAATTAAACACTGATCTGATATTGAAAATACCAAATACCACATGCAGGTCACGTCACGTCACTGTTTGTTCGTACGTGATGTTGTTGTTGATTCTCCCACGCTGGGTACCGTCTCAATTAAACTCTTATGTTGAAACAAATGTATTGACATGAACCGCTGGCCGTTCTTTTTTAAGGAACTACGTATACAGAAAAAATGGGGAGAGAAATGTTGAATCCTGTTTGCTGAAGGTGGTTGTACGGCCCCAAGTAGCCAGGCACCGTAACCGCGGCACAGGACACGAAGGGACATTACTTTTCACTTTCTTTTCCAGAAAGGTTGCCTGGTATGTCTATATATTTTCTCCAAAACTATTTTCGCTTGCAGCAATCGGTACCCACTAGTACAACTTGCTAAGTTGATGTGAAAAGTAAATAAACATAACTCAAGGAAATAATCACAATATAAATATAAATTTGAGGATAGGTCTAATGATATTGATTTGTGTTGTAGATGTTGATACTTTTTCCATGAAATTGGTCAAACTAAGCCAATGATTTAAGAAAAAAATCTATGACTTAAGAAAAATTGATGACTTATGTCAGCGGCAATAGGTGAGCAACCTGGATTTTTTTCTCCTTTGATACAATTTTTTTAATCATGAGTTATAATTGATCTTGTGTCCATACATATCTACATGTTGTGCCGCAAGCGAACACAAGAAATAACTCCGATAAATAAATACACTATAAAAACATATTTCAATATCGATTTAGTGATACCGATCGACTTGATCAAACCAAAACAATTTTCTTGAGAAAAATATGCCTCATACTTTGGGGTGGAAGCAGTAACTACTACACACGTCCTACTCATAGTTAATGCAATAACTGTCTGAGGGCAACACACAAGCCAAGTTGGTGTTTTCTGTCCTCGAGAAGTATTTTGACTGAATTATATCATGGCTTATGTTGTCCCACGTATCTATTTATTGCGCATGTGCCCAAGAAAAGGAGGAGAAACAACTCCACGAAAGGTGCATCCTGACTATACGTCAAGAAAAAAATAAATGACAAAACGCAATAAGTATAGTCAAGATCGATTTAGTTATCCTTAGCATGTGGACTAGATACATCCAGTTAATTAACTAGGAAATAATTCGTGCATAACCGCAGGGACACTACTAAAAATATATAGGCTTAAGACATTGATAATTAAGTTGATGTCGTGAATTATTTTGATGATCAATTATGATGACATGGTAGTCATGCTTGATTTAGTGATGTGGATAGACCGTATGCACACCATTCGACATGAATGGTGAGCTATATCGAAAACAAGGAAAGACTACATACACAGGAAAATATGTAGTGCTTGGTAGGTTGATGACATGGTGGACATACATAGTTTGTTGAAGTGGAAGACTAGAAGGGATACGTGCTTAGAAAAGAAATAATTAGTCGGTTGCTACTATTTAAGAACAAATGATATGATCATTATGTGGTTTTGCAAATAAAAAATAGTGGATAGTGATTTTCAGATATTTTTCTCAAACATCTAGTTTTTTACATTGTCATGATGACAATACTTTAGATAAAATCTATAATCGAGGGTTATGCACGAGCGACCTAGATATTTCTCCCTCATTCCAAAATTTTCTCGCTAGCAAATTAAGTCACTATTATTTCACCGGATACCTACTTGGTGTGGCTGACACAAAAAAACGAGAAAGAACTCCAGTAAGTAAATACATTGCAAAAACACATTTCATGATAGTGATGTTGATTGAGTAAATAGGATCTTTTTTTCTATAAAGTTGGTCAAACTTCAAAGATTTGACTCAAGACAAAATCTACATGTCTTATTCTTGGAGAGGAATGAGTCAGTAATACACATGTCTTATTCGTAGTTAATGCAATAACCATCCTTAGATGGCAACACAAAAGCGATCTTGGTTTTTATTCTTTCATAAAAAATCAATAAATTACTTATATCATGGCTTATGTTCTCCTACATATAACTCCAACAAAGGTGCACTCTGACGATACTTCGTCAATAAAATTAATAATAGTAACAATCACTGCTTATGCTATCCTACGTGCATATTTTAAAAGGAGAGGGAAAATATCTGGTAATATTTTCCCAGATCCAGGCATTTTTCGGTCAGATCATCCTAATGCAAAATGTTCAGGTTCATTATGTTAAATGGATTTGGCAGATATGTGGATAGCATATTCAGATTCGTTACATTTTTCTGATCATTTTTCATAAATACATTATTTTCATCTGACTTCCGATTTTATTTTCTATGAATTTCCAAAGTTTATATGATTTTTTGAATTTAATGGAGTTATTTTAATTCGAACATCATTAAATGGATAATTGGTAGATACACCCAGAAGTGCACCCAGGCAGTGGTTGTGTGACGCTGTCAGTGGGGCCTGTTGAGTGCCCAGTCAGCAGTCAACTACTGACTGTCAACTGGTCAATTGACAGGTAGGGCCCAGGTGCCATTGACACATTAACTTAACAGGGGGATAATCGTGTTAGTTAGCCGGGGGCCTAGGGGTCAATAGGGTTAGGGGGTTAGTTAGGTGGCTAACTAAGTTAGTTAGCTTGTGGGCCCACCGTCAGTGACCTACTGGCCGGTTTAAGCCGGCCGCAAGTGCGGTGGTGCACGTCGGTGACCAACAGAACGGCGGCGACGCGCGGATCGACGATTCCGGTCACCATTTGGCCGGGGAGGAGATGCTAAGGGACCGCAGCGACGTAGCGCGTCGATATGCACCAGCGGCAGCGACTGGGGTGCCCGGTAATGGCGACGGCGGCGAGCTCGAGCCACGACGGAGCTCGGAGCTTAAGGGGACGGCTAGAGGAATAAAACAAGCAGGGGGAGGGGAAGCATGTGGGATCTCACAGCGAATCATACAGGCAAGCTAGTAGGGTCAGAGGCGCTCGGGTGGCGACATGGTTGACAACGGCGGCAGGCGGCTCCGGGGTTGAGCACGCGGTCGATTCGGTCATCTTCGGGCTCCTCTAGATGCGGTTGTTGGTGGAGAAGAAGAGGCCATTGAGGCGGATCTTCAGGACAAACAGCGGAGGCGATTCAAGGACGGTGGCCACGCGGACGAGCAGCGGCGGCGACGGCCATCTCGGGCGCGAACGAACCTGGGAGGGAGACGGGCGAGCGAGGGCAATGGGGAGGTGCTAGGGTTCATCAGGGGTTCCGGGGGACCTTATCCATTGCGGAGACCCGATGGATGACCGGCGCGTGTCCATCTCAGCCATGGACGCGCCTGCGGCGTCCAGCGCGCCTCGGTGAGCAGTAGGTCGAAGACAACCTCAGGGGTGGGCTGGGCAGGCTGCTGTAGCAAGTGGGCTAGAGTGCACAGTAGGTACGTTTCTCTTTTCCTTTTTCTTTTCTGTTTTGTAATTTTCTTTTTCTTTTTTCTGTTTCTTTATTCTTTTCTGCGTTGCATTTTAATCTCATACTAAATTAATTTAGTTGAATATTAAATTTGGCCCATAAATGTTAGGCAAAGATTTGAAGTATCCCAACAAGTTTCAATTTGTTTTGAAATGTTTAAGTATTTGTTTAAACTAAACTGGCTCAAATTAATGTTTCCGGCACTGTTTTAATTATGTTAAGGGCATTTTGGTAATTCAAAAGATCTTGGTTTATTTATGAAAAATAACTGGTGATTATTTGCAACCCAACGAACATTTTTGTTGCTCTGTCTGTAGAAACAATTATTGGACTCGCAATTTAAATTTGATTTTAACTTTGATTTTTATCAAGTGGCAATTGGCTTAGCAAAAAGGTGATGATATGGCATCATTAGTATGGGTTCACTATAGCTAATCATCAGGAGTGTTACACTATCGGGAGGCATCAAAGGCGCATGGATGACTGGAGGCAGCTGTGGAGACGCCACAAACCACATATACAGCAGCATCTCATACAAGGACTTTGAAGTTGTGCACCGCGACCAGAGGTCCCAATCCTGCAGTGTTCATGGTCGGGAGGGCCTCAACAAATGTTGCCACATGCATCAGTAGGGGATGCTATGAGGGCACCACTGAAGATCTATGCCCCACCAGTTAACCAGGGACTGCCACGACAGTGGCTCCACAGGTGCGTGTATGTTGACCGACAGTGGCCAGGTGTGTGCTTGCATCCGAGCGTCGAGGTTCAAGGCAGTTGCTCGGACATGGGGGCGTGAAGCTTGCCGTTTGTATTGGAACATTTGTTGAAGTGGTCACCTATGCTCAATCTAAACGGAAGCACTTGGTACGAGGCTCTATATGACCGTAGTCCCAATGTGCACTACCTATGCACACTTGGGTGTGTGGCTCACATACGAAGGTAGGCTCTCATGTGAAGAAACTAGACGACACAAATAGTCAACTGTTTGTTAGATACGTGGAGGGCTCCAAATCCTAACATGACATGTCTACGAATTCGTTACGCACCGCCTCAACGTCAACACGGGTGTGCTACACGAAGCTAGGCGCGTGCATGTCATCTCTGGGATTTGAGTGGTGCCCACATCAACACGCTTTGTACCAGAGGGAGAACGCATCATCCTACCTGTACGTTGGCCTCTGCATATGATCGGGTGATCAACCGCATGTGCGTGAACGAGATCAAAGAGTTCAACGCACATATGCATAAGCTCGCCATCGGCCGTCTCTAACAGGGACTCGAAGCCACACATCGCGCAGGTTTATTCATGGTGTGTCAAGCAAGCTATGTGGCGGAAGTTCCGGAGCTCGCTGGCATGAAAAATTGCAACTCGTGTCAAATGTCTTCGGAGAATACGCTCAAACTTAGCAGGAACACTGTGGGAGTAGGTGCCGTCTGTATGTGACACGCTATTCCAATAGAAGAACGCCCGTGCGTTGCAACGGGGTCACATTAATTTTAAGAGTTCAATATTAATCATGTTAATGATACATTTAATATTCTCATACATATCAAGTGATACTGGCGATCTTTTTTGTCAATTTAGCAACGGGCTCAGTTGCAACGGGCTCTTTATACATATCAGACAACTCGCTACTACTTAAACTACAACTATGGCTACCAATATTTTTTTGTCAATTTAGCTCAGCAATAGTGCCTGGCTTAATAGACTGCTTTGCATTCACCCCCTCAGAAGACAGAGAAAACCAACTCAACATGTCAAAAGATTAACAGAAATTTCATTTGTATGGCATGAACATATAGCAGAAGCACCAACACATAGATCAGCAGAGAGCAGAGCACAGCATGCACACACTCGGGCCATCTATATCATACACACACAGCAACGCACACACGCATCGCGCTGGCATACACATACAGAAAAGCAGGCACACACGCATCATGCGCATTGGCCGGTGCGACGCACGTAGAGCAAGTACGTACGCACAGAGAGCAAACTAGCAAGCACGCACGCGTCCAACCCCGCCGCTACATGCGCTGGCAGAAGGTGAGACAGCAAGGGAGACTGCACATTGAAGCTGTCCATGCAAGGCTGGAGGTGCTGGGCCGGCGACGGCGGTGTCAGGACGGCGCTTGATTCGTTCCCGGTGGCGTGGAGCTTGGGGTGGCAACGCGGCGATAGCTAGTGCTCGGGGATGGGGGTTTGGGGTGGGGGCAGTCGACCCGATGGCTGGCGAAGTTAACGGGCTCGGGCGGCTGGAAATTCGGCGGGTGGCGGCGGCACAGCGCGAGGATGGGACAGGCGGAAAACCTAGCGGGCGTTCAACTATCAATACCCACGCCTTTTTTTAGGGGAATTGCTTGTGAAAATAACATGCGGCGACGACTTAGCGAGCGGATCCCCTTAAAAAAAACATAGCGAGTAGATTCCCTTAAAACTGGTAGGAATGGATAGGATTGATGACGTTGATAAATAGTGGTGAATATTGGCCTAATTTACTATCATCATGCATGAAAACGAATCATCAAGAAAAAGAATACTTCCTATTACTACACTCATAGGAAGTTTCCTAATCTCTGCTACCAAACAGTTTCTGCCCAAACAAGGAAGGAAAGTTATGGACGTGATTCGGAAGGAAACAAACGTTATGAAGATTAATTAATTTAGATTTGATCTTTAGAGATTGATTGTGATTGATTCTTTTACATAAAGACATTACTAAATAATTTACGTTAGTATGGAAAGTTCTGATCCGTTCAGTTTTTTTCGTTGTGTGAGAGGGTGAAGTGAAAATAAACCGATGAAGTGGGGGAGGCGACGAAAAAATCTATGACGGTTAACCTACGAAAAAAACCCGGACGAAAGTGGTGGGACGGAAAAAACCTGGAAGCGAGACTACCAACTGCTTCATTAGAAGTAGAGATGTGATCAAGTATGGAACCCTCAATTGCTAATGGAGCAACTAACTAAAGGTTATCCTTGGGGTGCTCTCGCAAGGGTTACTATATTGGCATGGAGCACGCCAAGTGGTGCGTCAAGCCGCTGCCACATGTCATGTGTCGCGCATTTTCAGACTTCATATGATTTTTTCAGTTTTTGAATTTTTCCCTGGTTTTTCCTAGGTTTCAAAGCGAAAAGGTTGGTTTTCTCTGGGTTTTTTTGGAAGCGGTGTTCTTCCGCAAGAGACATAACATGTGCTTTTGTCAGAAATACAGTTGTGCTACCTGAAAAAGGGAAAAGCACAACACGTACTTCTCCTAAAAAAGGCAAAAGCACCGCATGTGCTTCTCCAAAAAAGTGAAAACAACAACCGTGCTTCTCGGCTCCGAGTTTTTCTGTATTCCTTTTTATTGCCGGTTTTTTGGGTATTCGTTATGTTTTGGATTCTTTTGTTTTTTCCCCTTTTTTGTGAAAAAAAATTTCACCGAAACATATTAACATGTGATCTAATTTAGAAGATCTCGACGAGAGAAATCCAATGAAAAAATGGTTCGGTATTTGGATGAATGGTTGAAGAGATAAAACATTTTGAATAAACAAATCTACGAAAGGAAGATAAAACTTACGGTTGCAACAAGGTGGCGCGCAGTCAGTGCACCACTTGTCAACAGCTGAGAAAGGTGGGGAGTGACCTTGCAATTGTATACCTTAACTAGGTTTTTTAGACAATCTCCGGAAGCTTTGTTCAAATCGTCACAATGTTTGTAGGGACGAACAAAAAAGTACCAGGGTGTCCTAACCAAACATGGTGGTCCATCCCTCAAATCAAAACATGCTTCGCTAAATTGTGAGTCTTAAAATTGGAACTCCTAAACTCATGACAAAATTACATAAATTAAAAGAACTACTATATTATATGATTTCATGATACATTAACTAGTGATTTCGATGAATCTAGACCTGGGTGCGAGTTGGGCTTGGTCCAAAATATTAGAAAAGCAAGCCGAGCTCCTCTTTCGGCCTAGCCACCTGGTGGTCCTTTCGGCCTTGGATTTTGCACACCGAAAAGATCCAGCCAGGATGACCTAGGCAGTGGTGCTTCTATTCTACTAGTAAGTGTGCACGTGCAACGCACGTCTATTTGAACTAATAAGTGTGCACACGCAATACGCATCTATTTGGGTTAACATATTATACTAAACTTAATACAAGATAATTTATTCATAAATTTGAAATTTCCCTATAAAGTACCCGATCTCTTATTTCCAACTTGTACAAATAATTTGAAATATCGTTTCTTCTTAATCAACATGTCTCCTGTATTAAAAGACCACCCACTTTTATCAATGTATAAAATTCAAAATTATTTAGAAGATTCATCATGATTCTTTATATGCACACATGTATGCAAGTATAGTCACACATGAAAATGTCACTTAGGATAAGCTAAGGAACCGTTTCAGTGCCAACAAATTCCAGTCAAGAATTACACAAGATCGTCATGAACATATACAGAGAGAAGTGACCTCTCTTTCTCCGAGATTGATTGAACAACAAGTTTTTGTATATATCTATCCGATACTACTACATATATACAATATAACATCTCTTATAATCCCTAACATCTAAAATCGATTTCAACTTCCACATGGCATTCTCCGTCTTTATGTATGACATGGTCAAGAAAGAATCCCGCCAATTCCTCTTGAATTGCTCGTATGCGATCATGTGGTATGAGTTCATTCCGCATCTGTCACATCTAATTTAAAGAAGAGGGTCAATACATATATATGAAAGAAACTCAACACAATTGATGGTAATAAAATAAAATTGTGAATATTGTTTATGTACTAAATGATATGAAATTTACCATGACCACAAAATATCCTACATTCATCATCATCATAATCAACATGCAGTTTTTGCTTTTCTTATATGTAGTCCAAGTTTTCTATCAGGAAAACATGTTAACTCAACTGTAGATAAGGATGGTATGAAAATGCTCATGTAAAATTACAATTGCCATGTATCTGCTGGACAAACAAATACACTTATACAAACTTCAGGTTTTTTTAGTAAAAATTATGCGAACTTTAGTTTTTTTCATTAAAACTTATGCAAACTTCTGGGTTTTTTCAGTGAAACGTAATTTCATGACTGCAAGTAAGGTCTTGGTTCAGCGAATTTGTCTGTGAGTTCACTATGTAGTCGTGAGTTGGCCATGTAATAACCGGTAGTCAGTACTTAAAAAAACAGGGATGTCTGTTACAGGTACGTGAAAATCAGTGAAAAAATAAAGAAAGAAAGAAGGCGAACGTCTATGTGTGTGCTCCACCGCTCATTTGTTTCTCATTGCCTCATCTCTAGTTCCTGTACTTCTAGATGTGTCACCACAGGCGAGGTAGCGATGACAGTAAAAAAAAAAACACTCGATACTTACTTGATTAATGCGTGTGTGTGGTGCGTTCGCGTGAAGGCGAGCATCTCCATCGTTTAGGCCTGCGAGCGGCCGCGGCGACCGTGTCCTCTCACCAGCTGGGCGGCATTGTCGACGCAGGTGGGTCAGTCGTCCAGTTTTGAGGCGGCGGCCTCCACGCACCGGGATTAGCTTTGGACGACGTCGTCCACGCGCGAGTACCGGACAAGTGTGTCCAACGGAGCAGCACGCGTCAGAGCTGAGGGAGTCGGCGGTGGCTTCGGGCGAGTGAGATGGGGCCGTGATTAGCTTCACCTGCTGCACAGTGGCCGAGACCTGCACCGCCCCGGGGACGATGATGGTTGGCGACCAGGCGAATCTACATGCATGGTTGTGGGGGCAGATTTTTTTTTGGCCCGCTTATACTGGTCCAAGATACTCAGCGTTGCCCCCACTTGAAGGACCTCGGCGGTGGATGGTTGTCAGCGTGGGTGTTGTGGATGGAGCCGAAGTCGACGCGAATGCCGATGGTTCCCGGAGAGCATGCCCAGAATGTGGACGAAGTCGTTGCAGTCAGTAGAAGTGTGTTCGGAGGAAGCCACAGCTCCTCCTCGCGTGTCTCCCATTGTGGCTCGCGTGGGTGGTGGGCTGGTGACGGCTGGCGACTCGCGATCACGATTCCCTGATAGGAGACGATAGGATGCGCTCGCGATTAGTTTCCTAATAATTAGATGGATTCGTGATTAGTTATCTAATAGGATGCAACCATGATTAGTTTCCCAATAATTAGATGCGTCCGTGATTAATTCTTAATAGGATGGCTCGTAACTATTTTCCTAATAATAGGATGCACGCGTGATTTTTTTCCTAATAATAGGATGGGTTTGTGATTAGTTTCCTAATAATTAGATGTGTCCGTGATTAGTTTCTTAATAGGATGTGTCTGTGATTATAGTTTCCTAATTGACCAGGCATGGACTTTCATATTTTCCTCCACAGTGGAGTACGGTCAGTCAATATAAATTGCTAAGTGCACACAGAGAACAGATTCGATTAAGGTTAGCCGTTAGATTAAATTTAGTGGGACTAATCATGCAGTGGTAATGTATCTGTGTATGTTCTGTAAGGTGCATTTAGAGAAGATAATGTTTACTCTTTTATAAGTAGTATAGATGCCTGCAGGATCCTATTTTGCGCGTAGGTCACCCGACAGTGACCGAGTGCGTACCGCCCGGATCCGCGATGCGTACAAGAGGGCCGGCCCGATTAGCACACTTCCGATTTTATGAAGGTTCTAGAATGTTCACAAACCGGGTTTTCTTTTCTTTTTTTTCTTTTTTCTTTTTTTTGTAGATCAACGAACATTTTTGCAAATTGGTAATCTTTTTTTCAATATAAAAAATCAAATCTGGGGTAAAAAAAATTCAAATTCATTATTTTTTCATCGAATTCAATAAATATCCATCATATTTCTAAAAAATCATTATTTTTTAAAAAATCATCAAATACAAAAAAATGGTCTTGAATTCAAATTGTGTTCATCAAATTCAAATAAATGTTCATTCAATTTTAGTTTTATTCATTAAATACAAAAAATGTTCATAAAAAATTATTTTTATTGTTTGTAAAATTTCAAAAAAATATAAAAAAATCAATTATTGTTCGTCAAAATTTCTAAAAAAATAATCATCAAAATAAAAAATCATGTTTTTGAAATTGTGATGTTAACATTTTTTGCATTAGTGAATATTTTTTAAAATTCTAAATTTTTTTGAAATCCCAAACTTTTTTAAAGTAGCCAAAAACGAAATCAGAAATGGAAACACAAATGAAAAAGACAACAAGGGAGCCCCGCCCAGCCCTGTGCCGGCACAGCGTGGGGAGCCATGGGGTGCGCGCTGCACCTTTTTGCAGTGTGCAGCGTGCAGAATAGAAGCTCCCGTATGCCCGTATCTTAGAATAGGATAGCAAATCGCTCACCCCGCAATATTGGCCTGACCCATTTATCATACATTTCACACAAATCATTATGTCCGGATTTTTTGGAAAAAGTTCCATCCTAATTTTCCCGTTCGTTTTTTATTCCAGTTTTTTAAATGTACTAAATTTCTTGAACTATGAGATGTACTAACTTTTAGAACATACCAAATTCATACATTTTACCCAATTTTAGAAATATTCATGAGTTTTAAAAATATTTTGAATGTAAAAAGTATCAAATTAAAAAAAATCACCCATGTTAATGAAAACATAAAAGTGCCGGTGCACTAGAAAGTCAATACAGAAAAAGAAGATATGAAGAAAAAAACTAAAAACTAAAAATGAAAAGGTAGGAAATGATACGAATATAAGGAAAAAGGAAATCCCAAAAACGAAATAGGAAAACACGGAAGAAATCCTGTACAAAAACACGAGACAGATTAAATCGAAAGAGCATGGGCTAGCCCATTCATTGCACATCCTTTGTGATTTGGGCATCAATTCTACGTCGTGAGCATAGAATAGGAATTGCCAACCTAGGTAGCCAACCTGGCATCTTCTGCTTGCTAGGGCACCAAACAAGCGACAGATTCCCTCCCAGTGGTCACGCACGCCACCCACTCCACCGACGAGCGGAAGCACCAACGCAAGATTGTCCACCCCGCCATCAGCATCACAAGCTCAAGGTACATACATGCTTTCAACACCTACGTACATCACTTTGCATGAACGACACGACGTGTAGTCCTGTGTCCAACTCAAGGGATGACATGTTAATTTTGGTATGAGTGAGAGATGATGATGACGAACTTGTCAAATTGTGGCGGCCTGATCATGTCAGAGTGGAAAGAAAAGGCGGACAAGGGAGACGGTGAGGCTGAGATTGAGCTGAGCAACCAGTTTGAGGAGCTAACCACGGATATCATCGCTCACACGACGTTTGGATGTAGCTATAAAGTGGACAAACAAGTCTGTCTGGCACAGATGGACCTCCAGTTTCTTGCTTTCTCCGTTGTTTACAACGTTGTCCAAATCCCGATATTGGGGTAAGCAAAATTGTTAAATTAATTAATGACTTCCTTTTTCAGTTGGTCATTCGCTTGCAATCAATGAAACATTAATACTAGTATGTAGTTTCACATAGTTGAGTGAAAATAATCATGCATGACTGTGTTTATGATCAAATTTGATCTTCAGGTACCTTCCAACCAAAAATAATCTCAAGATATGGAAACTCGATATGGAGGAGAAGGGCATGCTCACGACATCATCAAAAGTCAGCTTGGAACCAATGACACCAAGGGCTACGAAAACGATATGCTCAGGCTAATGTTAGAGGCGTGCACACCACAGGACCACAGTCATGACCCACTTCTAAGAATGGATGACATCATAGATGAGTGCAATACCTTCCTCTTCACAGGCATGACACTAGCTCGGACATGCTTACATGGGCCATGTTCCTGCGGAGCACACATCCAATGGCAGCAAAATCTCAAGGAGGAAGTGATGAGAGGGTGTGGCAATGAGATTCCCACTGCCAACATTCTCAACAAACTAAAGTTGGTCAACATGTTCCTACTAGAAACTCTTAGGTTATACGCCCCCGTTTCGGTCATTCAGAGGAAGGAGGGTTCAAATCTCGAGATCAGTGGCATCAAAGTGCCTCAAGGCACGCTCATGACGATCCCCATCTCAATGATACGTCATGACAAGGAGATCTAGGGAGAAGAAACATTTCAGGTAAGAAAGGGGTGACGAGGGCAGCAAAGCATCGAAATGGGTTCTCGTAATTTCTAGTGGACCAAGACCGTCCATTGGACAGAACTTCAGAATGATCAGGCCAAGGTCATGATTACTATGATTCTTCAAAGGTTCTCCTTCTCCTTATCTCCTAGGTACATCAATATCTCCATGGACGTGATCACTCTATGACCCAAGTTTGGTCTTCCCATGATCCTCAAGAGCCTAGAGATGTAGAGATAGATGTATGTGTTGGGTATAACACAATGTTTGTATTTATTCGGCTAGGCTGTCGTTTATGTAATCAATATGTTTACATAAGCTTTATCAACTCTTGTGTTCGGCTTGGAAAACCCCATAAGTTCATCTTCATCGATGTTGCTATATGACTGATTTTGAATAACTTTCATACCAGAATACCTGTCATTAATGGTTCTAGTGGTTTTATTCTTCTCAATCAGGTTCACTGATAGAAAAAGGGCCTGTTGTCCCGGTTCGTAAGGGCCTGTTGTCCCGGTTCGGGAACCGGGACTAAAGGGTCGGTACTAATGCCCTGTCCCTTTAGTCCCGGTTCAATCCAGAACCGGGACAGATGGGCCTCCACGTGGCCTGTGCGCGGAGCCCAGGCAGGAGACCCTTTGGTCCCGGTTGGTGGCACCAACCGGGACCAATAGACATCCACGCGTCAGCATTTCTGTGGTTGGGGTTTTTTTTTTTTTTTTGAAAGGGGGGGGGGGGTTTGGGGGTTTTGGGGGGTTAATTTAGGTGTTTCATATATTGTGTTAGCCAGCTATAATTAATAGAGAGAAGTGTCCTCTCTTATGTCCGTGCTTGGTCGACGCTACGTACTATACATACGTATAGAGAGGACTAGACACCCTAGCTAGCTAGTAAGCAAACGAAGGAAACAGAAGATCGTCATGAACATATATGCATACAGAGAGAAGTGATATCGACCACCTCTCCTTCTCCGAGAGATTGGTCGAACAACAAGTTCTCGTATATCTATCCGACACTACCGGCTACATATATACAATAATTATCTCTTACAAATATAATCATACGAACTCATGGTCCACATAGTATTCTCCGTCTTCAGTGATCACGTGGTCAAGAAAGAATGCCGCCAATTCCTCTTGAATTGCTCGCATGCGAGCTGGTGCTAGGAGTTCATCCCGCTTCCGAAACATCTAATTTGAAGAAGGGGGTCAATACATATATATATGAATGAATGAAACTCAACACAAATGATGGTAATAAAATAAAATTGTGAATGTTGTTATTTACGTACTTCATATTGTTCGTTAGAGTACCCGCCCCGCTCACAGGTCGTGTGGCGGATGGACTCGCAGACGTAGTATCCACAGAAATCATTCCCTTTGTTCCTGCCACAACCACTTTACAAGAAATAGAGGTCAATCAAACTGATAAGCAAGAATGCTAAATGGTATTGATGAAACTAGCGCTTGAATCACTAGGAGATGCGCGGAACATGCTACTATAGTACTTACTTTCGGGTGTCTAAATTCCAGCTCCTTCGGCAGTCCCGAAACTTTTCTGGTGAATTTTCTCCAAACCCTGCCGGACAAAGAAAACAATTACTTGATATCAGGAAATGAACAAAGTTGCTGATATGGTGGATAATGATCGATTTAACTTACTTCTTGAGGATTTCAGTCATGTCCGCATACTCCTGGCGATCTTTTCGTTTAGAGTCCAAGACGGTTACTACTCCCTGCTCAAGCCTAATCTCTAGGAGAATATAGTGAAAACTACACACGCATGCATAACTCATCAATTACATTACTATAACCTGGCCTAATATATGAGGGAAACCGAATATGCACAAGACAGTAACACTCACTTGAAGTTGTAAGGAAAGAGTATTATATCTTCGTTTTCATTTTTTTTAATGATCGTAGCAAGTTGGCCTCGGTATCTTCGGGACGATGTTCAACCTCAGTTGCATCTATGAGATATGTGTTAACGAACCCAATATCACCGATTTGTCTTTTCTTCAATTCAGCGATCTTCAATCTGCATAATATAGTGAGGATAATTATAAATACATGCAATGAAAGAGATGAGCTATATAGAGAGACTTAATGATAGAAGTAGTAGTACTTACAGACAGTAGCAGGTGATCGTTGTTTTATCGAGGGCCAATTGATTGAAAAACTGATAGAACTCCTCAAATGGAATAGGCAACAGTTCAATTCCAACAAGGTCATGCTCCGGTTTAACTCTCGCATACAAAGTACTCCTCCCCCCAGACTCTCTGCAGATTTTCAAGTACCAATCATGTAATCTTCGCATCATCGTTGTTAAAGATTTTTCATCTTTGACGAGAGGCTTCCTGTACTCGTATCTGTGTATCTGCACCTCCATGGGATCATAATGTACATCGTCGGGCAGGTAAACGTCAACATTGCCATAACCGGGCACCATCCTCGGATCGACGATGTCGCTAGGCACCTTGATCGGGGGGCACGATTGCTTCGCTTGTTCGCCGAGCTGGGCAATTTTTTTCCCAGCTGCTCGTCGTTCTTTCAGCCTTTGATCACTGACTGTACTTCCCGACCGCTCCGCTTCGGCCCATGTCTTTGCAATAATGCGCTCATAGTTGCCTTTCGGCGGAGACTTGGGTGGTTTTGGCAGGGAAGCCAGAATGCGCTTCACTTTCACCGGATCTACCTTCTCCTCCGGAGGTGGATGTCTCTTTGCTTTCAACCCTTGAAACCAGTCATCCACTTCGGTTCGCGCGATCTTCGCTTTCTCCTCCTGGGTCCTCTCGTATGGTAACTTCTGTGGACTCTTCAGAGAAGGACCGAATCTGTATGTCCTCCCGCCTCTGGTTGTACTGCTAGACGCCGGCCGAGCAGACGAAGCGGTTGTCTTCTTTACTTGCTTACGAGGCGGAGGAGAAGGACTACGACGCGCCGGAGCAGCTGCCGGAGCGACGGCGGGTCTCTTCCGCCCTTGCTGACGAGGCGGAGAAGGAGGAGGCTGGCTGCTCGAGCGCACCAGCGCAGGCGGAGTGCCGCCACGCGCCGGAGAAGGAGCCGGCCGAGGGCCCTGATCGTCACTCGCCGGAGGAGGAGGCGGTGGAGGAGGCGGAGTGCCCCTGACTCGCCGGAGGAGGAGGAGGAGGCGGAGGCGTCCAGTTCGGAAGGTTGATGAGCTCCTTCCGCCATAGGCATGGAGTCTTCAGAGCAGACCCCAGCCGAGTCTCCCCTTCACCGGTACGGTGGTCAAGCTGGAGGTCCTCAAATCGCTCCGTTATTTCATCCACCATCACCCTGGCATATCCTTCTGGAATCAGCCGGCAGTGAAAAGTTGCGCCGGGTTTAGTAGGATAAACAGAGCCAACAGCCGCCTTGACCTTCAAATTCATCCATTGCGTCATAAGGTGGCAATTTTGAGACTCCGTGATAGCATCCACGGGATAGCTGGCAGGAGCCGTCAAGGCATGCTCCGGCTGAAGCAGCTCGGTGGAAGCCACGCTGCTTCTGCGCTGAGATGGCGGGGTAGCTTCGGGGGAAGCTTCGGCAGTACGTTTGCTGCGATTTGCTTCTCGTTCCTCTATCGCGTCTACCCTTGCTTGCAGCACCTGCATTTGGATCTGCTGCACTTTTTTCCTCCTCTCATGGGATTTGTAACCGCCTGTGTCCGGAAACCCAACCTTCCATGGAATGGAGCCTGGCGTGCCTCGTGTCCGTCCAGGGTGCTCAGGATTCCCGAGGGCCATTGTGAGCTCGTCGTTCTCTCTGTATGGAAAGAACTTCCCTTGCTACGCTGCTTCGATATACTGCTTAAGCTTCCTGACTGGTATGTCCATTTTATCGTTCGTCCAAATGCACTTCCCTGTTACAGGGTCCAAGGTTCCGCCAGCCCCGAAGAACCAAGTCTGGCAACGGTCTGGCCAGTTAATTGTCTCTGGTTCGATCCCTTTATCAACCAGATCATTCTCAGTCTTGGCCCACTTAGGCTGGGCTACGAGGTAGCCACCTGACCCCGTGCGATGGTGAAGCTTCTTCTTCGCAGCATTTTGCTTGTTTGTCGCCGACATCTTCTTACTCTTTTACGATGTCTTGTGGGCCACAAATGCGAGCCAGTGATCTCTGATCTTCTCATATCTGCCCTTGAATTCTGGTGTCTCATTATTTTCGACAAACTTATTCAGCTCTTTCTTCCACGTCCTGAATAGTTCTGCCATCCTCTTAAGAGCAAAAGACTTGATTAATTGCTCTTTAACTGGGTTCTCTGGATTATCCTCTGGCGGTAGGGTGAAATTTGACTTCAGCTCAGTCCAAAGATCATTTTTCTGCATATCATTGACATAAGACACCTCAGGGTCTTCTGTAGCCGGCTTAAACCATTGCTGGATGCTTATCGGGATCTTGTCCCTAACCAGAACCCCGCACTGAGCAACAAATGCGTTCTTTGTTCGGATGGGTTCAATCGGTTGGCCATCGGGCGCGATTGCTATGATCTCAAACTTTTCATCCGAGCTCAACTTTTTCTTCGGGCCTCGTCTCTTTACCGAAGTTGTGCTCGATCCGGAGGGCTAGAAAAAAGAACAAAGACTTAATTAATATGTGTACATACCAAAACAGTGAATGCATCAATCAGCTAGTCAGCACAGGCTTAACTAATATATATACCTGGCCGGACTCGGTTCGGTCACCGGAGCCGTCATCACGGTCTCCTTCTTGCACCGGCATTGGGTCACCGGAGCCGTCCTCATGTTCTTCTTCTCGCACCGGCATTAGGTCACCGTAGCCAGCTTCTTCACCCTCTCTTTCCAGACCATCGGTGTCGTTGAGAAACAACGAGACGGCATCACTTCCTTCTGCGATTATGTCCCTCAACAACGCTTCTTTTGCTTCGTCTCGGGCGGTTTCCATAGTTTCTACGAATATTTACAACATGGCAATTATTATTCAAACATGACAGATGGATATATTAGTGGCAAACGTAGAACTAGCTACCTAATCATAGTAAGGAATCATATATATTAATTAGTGGCCTCGACGCTGCTTCTCTAGGGTTTGGGGTGGCCTCGACAACGCTTCAAGGGTTTGGGTGGCCTCGAGAACGCTTCAAGGAGGGGGTAATATCGACCCCCCCCCCACGTGTTGAAGCTATTGGGAGGGGGTATATATCGACAACGACGACACTACATCTATGTCCCTCGACGACCCTCGTTCCCGATAAAAAAAGAGGAAGAAGAAGAAAAAAAATAGGAGAAGAAAGAATAGAGGAGAAGAACTCCTCTATTCTTTCTTCTCCTCTTTTTTTTCTTCTTCCTCTTCTTTTTTTATCCTCTTCTTCCTCTCATGTTCGAGAGGATCGCCGAGGGGTCGGGAGGTTGCCTAGTGTCAAAGGATTCAACAAAACCATGTCTTCATCATTAGGCGAAAATAACAAGTGCATGATGGTACGAAGCTCTTCAAAGTTGTTCTGGAACGGAGTCCCAGATAGGATAATTCGCTTTTTGGTACAAAGTTCAGAAAGAGCCTTCCGAATATTGCTATTTGGAAGGCCTTTGCTGAATTTGTACCAAAAGGCGAATTATTCTATCCGGGACTCCATTCCAAAACAACTTTACAGAACTTCGTACCAACATGCCCTGGTTACTTCCGGCTAATGATGAAGGCATGGATTTCTTCAATACTTTGACACTAGGAAACCTCTCTCGACCCCTCGAACCCTCGACGACCCTGGAACCCTCGACCCCTAGACGACCCTGGAACCCTCGACCCTCGATCCCTCGACCCTATAGAACACTCGAACCCTCGACCCTAAAACCCTCGACCCTTGACCCCTTAACGACCCTCGACCCTCTACCCTAGTTCCCGACCCTCGACCCCTCAGCGATCCTCGACACCCTCGTTCCCGATAAAAATTAAGAAGAAGAAGAAGAAGAAGAAGAAGAAGAAGAAGAAAAAGAGGAGAAGAAGAAAGGAATAGCTAGAGGAGAAGATCGAAGAAAAAAATGAAGAAAAAAAAAGAGGAGAAGAAGAAAGGAATAGTGGAGAAGAAGAAAAAATAGAGTATATTCTATTTTCTCTTCTTCTCCGCTATTCCTTTCTTCTTCTCCTCTTCTTTTTCTTCTTTTTTCTTCTTCTTATTTATTTCTCCTCTTCTTCCTCTCCTCTTCTTCTTTCTAAGTCTTGCTTATATACACAGAGTATTGGTCCCGGTTCGTACCCCTCTCGACCCCTTGTCCCTCTCTCGACCCCTCGACGACCCTCGTCCCTGATAACATTTTTTTTCTCCCCTCGACCCCTCTCGACCTCTCGTCCCCCTCTCGACCCCTCATCATCATCTATCACCCCCCTCGTTTTCTTTAGCATATATCCATGAACAAAAAAATAATTCATATATAGAAAAAATGCTATATGAACATACATACATATGAGCATATACATAGCCAAGTCCATATACAAAGAGCATATACATACATACGTACATACATATGAGCATATACATACATACATAGCCAAATCCAAATACATATGAGCATATACATACACATATGAAAAAATTTATCACACACAGAGAGCAGCGGCGGCGGCGGCGATGGTCAGAGCGACAGGGATCGATGGGAAGGGGCGGGGAGCTCAATGGGGGCGCGACGGGGAGGAGGCCGGGGACGGGGAGGAGGCCGGCGACGGCGCGGGGGAGACCGGCGACGCGGCGCGGGGCGACGGGGAGGGGGCCGGAGATGGCGCACGCAGCGACGAGGAGGAGGCCGGCGACGGCGCACGCAGCGACGGGGAGAAGGCCTGCGGCGGCGCGGGGCGACGGCGACGGGGAGCGGGCGACGACGATGACGAACGGCCTGGCGGTGTCGGGGGCGAATGGGAGCGGTTGGCGAAATTTTCACAAGTGCTACCTTATATACCTAGAGCAATGGTCCCGGTTCATGGCACGAAGCGGTACCAATGCACACCTATGGTCCCGGTTCGTGCCACCAACCGGGACCATAGGTCTCTTTTCAGCAGCCGAAAGGGCGGGAAGCAGAGGCCTATGGTCCCGGTTCGTGCCACCAACCGGGACTAAAGGGGGGCATTGGACACGGTTGGTTCCACGAACCGTGACCAATGCCCCCTTTAGTCCCGATTGGTGCCACCAACCAGGACCAATGGCCTTGTGCTGCCCCGCGCCCAAAAGTTTAGTCCCACCTCGCTAGTTGAGAGGGCTCGGGAGTGGTTTATAAGCGCTGTTGCGCCCACCCTCCCGAGCTCCTCTCAACTGCAGGCTTTCGGGCCTAATCTGTCACTGCAATGCCTGTGGGCCTACTGGGCCTGCTGTGGGCCTGAATCCTGGCCCATGGTAGGGTTTCTACTCGTATTCAGGCCGTGGTGGCCCAGTAGGTGGCATTTTTTTTGTTTTTTTGTTGCTTTATTTATTTTTCTTTTGTTTTTTGCTTTATTTTTAATTCTTTATGCTTTTAGTTTTAGAAAAATTATAAATTTTTTGTTAATGCCATTAGTTTTCAAATTTGAAAACACTTTTTTAGTTTTCTTTGTTGCTTTATTTATTTTATTTTGTGATTAACTTTACTATAAAAATAGTTTTTTCCTGTTTTTTTATTTGTTTTTTGCATTATTTATTCTCTTTTGTTTTTTGCTTTAATTTTTAATTCTGTTTGCTTTTAGGTCAGCAAAATTATAAACTTTCTGTTAGTGCCATTAGTTTTAGAAAAATTATAAACTTTCTGTTAGTGCCATTAGTTTTCAAATTTGAAAACACTTTTTTAGTTTTTTTGTTTTCTTTGTTGCTTTATTTATTTTATTTTGTGATTAACTTTACTATAAAAATAGTTTTTTCCTGTTTTTTTGATTTGTTTTTTGCATTATTTATTTTCTTTTGTTTTTTGCTTTAATTTTTAATTCTGTTTGCTTTTAGGTTAGCAAAATTATAAACTTTCTGTTAGTGCCATTAGTTTTAGAAAAATTATAAACTTTTTGTTAGTGCCATTAGTTTTCAAATTTAAATAGTTAAAATTTGAATTCTTTGAAAATTGTTTGAATCACAAGTTTGTGATTAACTTACTAAAAAATGAGAATAGATGCGCTTATAGAGAAAACTTGATGCACTTCGTGTACAAAATGGACAATCACTTTCAAATGAACTCTGAAAAAGTTGAAAGTTGGGATGGTATCATAATTTCACCCACATAGCATGTGCATGTACAAAACGGACAATGGTAGCATGTTCGTGTGTTACAAAGTTGGCATGGTATCATCATAATAGTTGCGGGAGAAAGTCTTCACTTTTTCTTCGCTTGTGTCATTTGCTTATTGCGCCGTAACCATGGATAATCTTCATTGTTTATCAGGATGCTTGGGTCAGCCTTGACATTGAAGGGAGGAATTTCATGAAACTTTTCATAATCTTCAGACATGTCTGTCTTGCCGTCCACTCCCAGGATGTCCCTTTTTCCTGAAAGAACTATGTGGCGCTTTGGCTCATCGTATGATGTATTCGCTTCCTTATATTTTCTATTTCTTGGTTTGGTAGACATGTCCTTCACATAGATAACCTGTGCCACATCATTGGCTAGGACGAACGGTTCATCAGTGTACCCAATATTTTTCAGATCCACTTTTGTCATTCCGTACTGTGGGTCTACCTGTACCCCGCCGCCTAACAGATTAACCCATTTGCACTTAAACAAAGGGACCTTAAAATCAGGTATGTAGTCAAGTTCCCATATGTCCACTATGTAACCATAATATGTGTCCTTTCCGCTCTCGGTTGCTGCATCAAAGCAGACACCGCTGTTTTGGTTGGTGCTCTTTTGATCTTGGGCGATCGTGTAAAGTGTATTCCCATTTATCTCGTATCCTTTGTAAGTCAATACAGTCAAAGATGGTCCCCTGGACAACAAGTACAACTCATCACAAGCAGTGTTGTCACCTCTGAGACGTGTTTCCAACCAACTGCTGAAAGTCCTGATGTGTTCACATGTAATCCAGTCGTCGCACTGCTCCGGGTGTTTGGAGCGCAGACTGTTCTTGTGTTCATCGACATACGGGGTCACCAAGGTAGAGTTCTGTAGAACTGTGTAGTGTGCTTGAGATCAAGAATATCCGTCCCTGCATATTATTGAGTCTCTTCCAAGAGTGCCTTTTCCAGTCAGTCTCCCCTCATACCGCGATTTAGGGAGACCTATCTTCTTAAGGCCAGGAATGAAGTCAACACAAAACCCGATAACATCCTCTGTTTGATGGCCCATGGAGATGCTTCCTTCTGGCCTAGCGCGGTTACGGACATATTTCTTTAGGACTCCCATGAACCTCTCAAAGGGGAACATATTGTGTAGAAATACGGGCCCCAGGATGACAATCTCGTCGACTAGATGAACTAGGACGTGCGTCATGATATTGAAGAAGGATGGTGGGAATACCAGCTCGAAACTGACAAGACATTGCGCCACATCACTCCTTAGCCTTGATACAATTTCTGGATCGATCACCTTCTGAGAGATTGCATTGAGGAATGCACATAGCTTCACAATGGTTAATCGAACGTTTTCCGGTAGAAGCCCCCTCAATGCAACCGGAAGCAGTTGCGTCATAATCACATGGCAGTCATGAGACTTTAGGTTCTGAAATTTTTTCTCTGGCATATTTATTATTCCCTTTATATTCGACGAGAAGCCAGTCGTGACCTTCATACTGAGCAGGCATTCAAAGAAGATTTCTTTCTCTTCTTTCGTAAGAGCGTAGCTGGCAGGACCTTTATACTGCTTCGGAGGCATGCCGTCTTTTTCGTGCAAACGTTGTAGGTCCTCCCGTGCCTCAGGTGTATCTTTTGTCTTCCCATACACGCCCAAGAAGCCTAGCAGGTTCACGCAAAGGTTCTTCGTCACGTGCATCACGTCGATTGAGGAGCGGACCTCTAGGTCTTTCCAGTAGGGTAGGTCCCAAAATATAGATTTCTTCTTCCACATGTGTGTGTCCCTCAGCGTCATTCCGAACAGCTAGTCCACCAGGACCCTTTCCAAAGAATACGTAGTGTAAATCATTGACCATAGCAAGCACGTGATCACCGGTGCGCATGGCGAGCTTCTTCCGGTGATCTGTCTTGCCTTTGAAATGCTTGCCTTTCTTTCGACATTGATGGTTGGTCGGAAGAAATCGACGATGGCCCAGGTACACATTCTTCCTGCATTTGTCCAGGTATATACTTTCAGTGTCATCTAAATAGTGCGTGCATGCGTGGTATCCTTTGTTTGTCTGTCCTGAAAGGTTACTGAGAGCGGGCCAATCGTTGATGCTCACGAACAGCAACGCCTTAAGGTTAAATTCCTCATGTCTGTGCTCATCCCACGTACGTACACCGTTTTCATTCCACAGTTGTAAAAGTTCTTCAACTAATTGCCTTAGGTACACATCAATTTCGTTGCCGGGTTGCTTAGGGCCTTGGATGAGAACTGGCATCATAATGAACTTCTGCTTCATGCACATCCAAGGAGGAAGGTTATACATACATAGAGTCACGGGCCAAGTGCTGTGATTGCTGCTCTGCTCCCCGAAAGGATTAATGCCATCCACGCTTAAAGCAAACCATACATTCCTTGGGTCCTTTGCAAACTCATCCCAGTACTTTCTCTCGATTTTTCTCCACTGCGACCAGTCAGCGGGTGTTCTCAACTTCCCATCTTTCTTTCGGTTCTCACTGTGCCATCGCATCAACTTGGCATGCTCTTCGTTTCTGAACAGACGTTTCAACCGTGGTATTATAGGAGCATACCACATCACCTTCGCAGGAAACCTCTTCCTGGGGGGCTCGCCGTCAACATCACCAGGGTCATCTCGTCTGATCTTATACCGCAATGCACCACATACCGCGGTAGAGGATGCAGTCATTAGGGCATGCATGTATCTTCTCCACCTCCAATCCTAGAGGGCATACGACCTTCTTTGCTGCGTATGTACTGTCGGGCAATTCGTTATCCTTTGGAAGCTTCTTCTTCAATATTTTCAGTAGCTTCTCAAATCCTTTGTCAGCCACAGCATTCTCTGCCTTCCACTGCAGCAATTCTAGTACGGTACCGAGCTTTGTGTTGCCATCTTCGCAATTGGGGTATAACCCTTTTTTGTGATCCTCTAACATGCGATCGAACTTCAGCTTCTCCTTTTGACTTTCGCATTGCGTCCTTGCATCGACAATGACCCGGCGGAGATCATCATCATTGGGCACATCGTCTGGTTCCTCTTGATCTTCAGCAGCTTCACCCGTTGCGGCATAATTGGGCACATCGTCTGGTTCCTCTTGATCTTCACCAGCTCCCCCCGTTGCAGCATCACTGTATTCAGGGGGCACATAGTTGTCATCGTAGTCTTCTTCTTCGCCGTCTTCCATCATAACCCCTATTTCTCCGTGCCTCGTCCAAACATTATAGTGTGGCATGAAACCCTTGTAAAGCAGGTGGGAGTGAAGGATTTTCCGGTTAGAGTAAGACCTCGTATTCCCACATTCAGTGCATGGACAACACATAAAACCATTCTGCTTGTTTGCCTCAGCCGCATCGAGAAACTCATGCACGCCCTTAATGTACTCGCGGGTGTGTCTGTCGTCGTACATCCATTGCCGGTTCATCTGCGTGCATTATATATAATTAAGTGTCCAAATTAATAGAAGTTCATCATCACATTAAAACCAAAGTGCATACATAGTTCTCATCTAACAACATATAGCTCTCCAGAGCATCTAATTAATTAAACCATACATTGAAACTATGTAAAACATTTCAATGCGAAAACAAATGCGATCATAATCGCAACCAAGGTAACAATTGATCCAACGGCATAATGATACCAAGCCTCGGTATGAATGGCATATTTTCTAATCTTTCTAATCTTCAAGCGCATTGCATCCATCTTGATCTTGTGATCATCGACGACATCCGCAACATGCAACTCCAATATCATCTTCTCCTCCTCAATTTTTTTTATTTTTTCCTCCAAAAAATTGTTTTCTTCTTCAACTAAATTTAACCTCTCGACAATAGGGTGGGTTGGCATTTCCGATTCACATACATCCTAGATAAATAAAATCTATGTCACGTTGGTCGGCATAATTTTCATAAACAATAAATGAACCAATAGTTATAAAGATAATATACATACCGCATCCGAATCATAGACAGGATGAGGGCCGACGGAGGCGGATACCAAAACCATCGCACTATATAAGATGCAATAATAAATGTAAGAAAATGATACAAGTATCTATCTAAACATACAAGTAAGAATATTTTCCCTTTCAGAAAGAAGATAAGAACAAGAGGCTCACCACGGTGGTGTCGATGATGAGATCGGCGCGGGTGATCGACGGCGGTGAAGACGGGGACGGGGCGTGACGGACCGCTAAATCTAGACAAATCTCGAGGAAAATGGAGTTTGGAGGTCGAGCTTCGAGAGGAGAAAGCTTAAGTAGTGTGGCTCGGGCATTCCATCGAACACCTCATGTGCATAGGAGGTGAGCTAGAGCACCACAAAGCCCTCTCCCCCTCGGCCAGAGAAAAACAGAGCACTGGGGTGCTCTGCTCGCGAGCGAGGGGTATATATAGGCACCTCATTGGTCCCGGTTGGTGACATGAGCCGGGACTAAAGGGGAGCCTTTGGTCCCGGTTCAAGCCACGAATCGGGACCAATGGTGGTGGGCCAGGAGCGAGGCCCATTGGTCCCGGTTCATCCCACCAACCGGGACCAAAAGGTCCAGATGAACCGGGACCAATGGCCCACGTGGCCCGGCCAGCCCCCTGGCCTCACGAACCGGGACCAATGCCCACATTGGTCCCGGTTCTGGACTGAACCGGGACTAATGGGCTGACCCGGCCTGGACCAAAGCCCTGTTTTCTACTAGTGGTTGTAGCATGTGTTTCTGATGCTCACGTCTTCAAGTTATGATTTGAAATCATGGATGGGCTGGCTATTCGATGGTGGTCTTTATGCTTTAGAATCTACCGTGCCAACATTTGACTTGCCACGTACAACATGTATTCACCAAGGTATCATGCTTTATTTTGATAAAAACCAAGATATCATGTGTATCTCATTCATTGCTTCAACGGCCACCTTTAGTAGCATGTCTTTAACCCTCATTCAATTTCACTCAGCATGGATATATCAAACGGCTAAGTGCGCCAAACTTAGATATATGAAAAATATGAAGCAACTTAGGTTTGCAAAACCATAAAAAATAATATATAGTGCAATCTCTCCCCACACACAAAAAACATAGTGCAATCAAAACCTCGTCAAACAACCATGCTTGGTATTTAATATATTTTTCTAGTATGGCAACAAACAGAAATTACGCTGGAACTCTCGGCTATTGTACAAACCCTAATGAATATTTCCATATGGTTATATATATCCAAAACCAAATCTCTTATTGTGCCAACTTTCTCTAGTTCACGTATAAACAAGGCCCTCAATTGTTGTTATATATAGTACCAATTAAATTAGGAAGGCAACTGGCTGCTGCATGTTGGGTTGTATGGATAGTCGCAATCGATCTCTTTTACTCTTTGGCCTCTGCTGAAGTGCCAATCTCCAACAGCTTGTGCGATCGTCTGATCGGCAGAATGAAAAGCAGAAGCTATCAATCCAAACTATAAACATGTATATGTTGCATCAAAGAAATAACTTCATAAATAATAGTGATGAATATTTTACATCCTAGATATCGAGTTATTTGATTTAAACACACCCATAAAGAAGAGTCTACCTTATTTCCAAGCCTTGGGGAAATTGGTGAATCCCATGAGATTCTAAATGGTGTTTGGCAGTGGGTGAAGCACGAATCAATGAACAATCCCCACTCCTCCTTATCTTGGACGACTTTCAGATCACCCACCATTGTTCTATTTAATCCTAGATGTAGAATGTTGTTCAGAAAACACGAACGCTAGTATTCCTACCCGATGCTAGAGAGAAAAGATGCACCCACCATGGAGGACTTCGATTTGTGTGGAATCACAGTCTCTGATGTTAGCCTTGCAAGTAAGCCATGACTTTTCAGGAGAGGATTCATCTGGTACTAGTACATTTTTTATCTACAGATCAACAAGGAGAATGTGTAAATATATAGCTAATTAGAACTTTTAGTCCAGACAGATGCATGCTTACAAGAGAAATGAATATAAGGAATTCATAAATATAAGGATCAGTTGACACTTAATTACCTGCCAAGAGTCATATCCAGAGTTGAGAATAAAAGTGGGGGTGCTGATGCTCTTAATAAGCTCAGAAGGAAAGAAACACTAGGAACATGCATTAAGTACGTCAGCAAATGATTATGTTCAATTACTAGTGAGCAAGACACAAGAAAATCTGTGTGTGCAAGAAAATTGAAGTAAACAATGGTTCGGGACTTCTAATCAACTACGTACATCCAGTGGTTCCATCTTTGCGAGGCAGTCCTTGGGCAAAACTTTGTTAACATTCTGAAAGAAATTCATCAGCAAGAAAAGACTCAGTGACAAACTGACAATGCATGAATGTTGGCATAAGTAGTAAACCACATATAAAGATAAAACATAATAAAGGTTTTACATATCACATTATAGCCTTTTTAATATAAAAAATGCAACACAAATTAGAAGAGGGCTAAACACAAGGCTAGATCAATCATAGACTAAGAAATGTTTCTTTTCGGTTTAAAGCATTTGTCTCCAAAGCAGCTCACCTGGAGGTGAACAACCCCATTGTACACGGACCGGATAAACCTTTCTCCGTCCATATCCTTTTTGCCGAAGAAAAGTAATTAACACGTAAAAACATGTAGAGTGGAATAGCTAGTGACCTATATTTATTTAGTTCTAAGAGTGGCCTTACTTGTCAAGAAAAAATCCAGCATCAGAAAAGCATTTAACTGCAACCTTCGGAGGAAAGCGTGCATTAAAATCATCACAATGCAGTAGTGTGGCTAAACCACCAGAAGAACAACCTGCAAGGAGGGCCTGTTCGACGATGATAGTTCACATGGTCAATTATTGTTCAAGAATCGCAAGAAATATATGCTTCTTGGTAGCTTAGAACACAACAACATTGAAATATTAGTAAATTGTTGTTATCTATGACCTGTTTAGCATTAGCAAGTCCTTTCTCCATGAGTTCGTCAATGATTGCTTCCCATATGCGCAACCCTCTGAAGAATAGCTTGTTTCCATCCTAATAACACCATCCATTAAGTAACAGAAGTGACAGAACAATACAACGTATCATTGTAATTAAGAAAATAAGTAAACAGTGGAATATCAAACGAGAGCACAAAAAGAAAATAGCCCTACTTGATCTTCGTACTCCGCATCCCCAGAAAATGACGCCCCATCACAATACCGCACGAAAACTTTATTCCAGTTGTAGAAATCTAATTGATAATAATGTAAGTAATCAGAACTAGTGCAAGCTCGGCTGGCAAACATATTCAAGATAGGTAGGCGGCAACTAAGAAATGGAACTCAGGCCGAGTAAAAGCTTTGATCAACCAAACTATGTAAGAATAACAGAACATTGCAGATTACCAGAATTTTGGCTCTGGTCATTGCTGAAAATTCCGGCATACTGCACCGCTTCCATGAAGTTAGATGAACCAAGCGCGGATTTTGTGTGCTTCGAACAAGCCTCAACGGTGCTGCACCACCCTCCTCCCTGGGAAACACCGCATTTACTCGCTGGTCCGAAATAGATGATATATTTCTACCTTTTGCGTGGTGTTTAATTAGTAAGCAACGTTTAGCATCAATCTTGGTGTAGATATGCGAATGAAAAGTACACACAGTAAATTAAACTGTAAGTAAATGTGTATTAGCTGGTGGTTAAACATGGATTAAATTAATTTCAAACACTCTAGCAGGTCAGGCATTTTGAACCGAGGTGTGAAGCAACTAGCAGTCATAAGAAACAATATGAAGGACAGTAACCTCTAGATAGACGAGCCAGCTGTGAGATCCAGAGCCGAAGCCTCTCTCCAATTGGTAAGCTGGCGGGCTTCCATCCAAGCACACTGAAATGTATATATGGGATCACAGTTCACAGCGCCAATATATATGCAAGTGTAAGCAGCCAGTGTACATGGAAATCAGTGGATATGTGAATGATTTTCTTCCCCTACACCCCTCTTATAACATGATTTTGCTTTGCATAAGTAATCGCTAAAATTTAGAGATGTGTCGAAGCAAAACTAAACTTTGGAAGAAGCTAACTGACTCAAATTAGCGGCCGATGCTAGCCCTCACTTGAATAGTTGAATACATGATACTATGCGTACCTGCGCCCTTCTCTGCCGCTCCGGCGACGAGGGTTAGCTCCGGCGGCCGACCCACGGTAGTCGGCGGTGAGGACCAAACGAGAGGGCACATCATCACGGAGGCCAGGAGAAGGAAAAGAAGCACCAAGCAACCCGGTCGACGCTGGAGGAGCTGCTCGGCCGCCATGGCCTTCCCGGTCGCCGGTGTGGTCAATCAGAGACTACTGGCTCGATCTGCAATATCTAATCCTTGCTATGCTGAACATACAAACAAACGACGCAGCAATTTCTATTAGTCTATGACCTACCGGGCTGTGGTTGGCATGCATGTTACAGTAACATGCATATGGCCTCGATCGTCGATGGCATCCCATGACAACGTACATATTCCCATGAGATTTCAAGGAATCTCTCGTACAATGTGTAACCAACCACTTTTAAAAATGATCCCATGAACCAGCTGACTTCTCTTTACAAAATAAACGAATCTGGGCAATACTCACGTATTGATCCCAATTAATTGTATAATCTTTTCGAAGAATAAGAATGCAATAATTTGTGTACTAGTATCGTACACATTCCCTTAATCCTAGTTAATGCAATAATTTGTTTTCGATGATTAACCAATGCAATAATTGTGTGATTGCTTCGCTCATACACAAGGATGCCCAGCCGCTAGGGTTTCTCGTGCCTCCCGCTTGCGCCGCCGGCAGTCTGCCTCGTTTCCTGTGGCCTTAGGGCCATGGAGACGTGATGGATCCTGACCATTGCCCATTGGATGCTTTTTTGAGTTTTATTAGGGTTTGTGTCCTGCTCAAAAAGGTGACGCGGCGGCGGCTCCTTCAAGATGGAATAAGGTTCTCCCCGCCTATCCCTTGCCCCAGTGGTGCTTTTAGCATCCTTGAATGACATGTGGGGGTTTGTCTCAGATGGATCTCACAGGATTCGGTCGGTATTTGTCTTTAGTGGATCCATGTGGATCTAATATCCATTTGTCTGTCTTCGTGTGTCTAAAAATTCGATCATTCTGATTTATGCTTCTCTTCAATGGCGGTGGTTGCTGTTCTGTTACGTTGGGCTTGTCGGGTCTTAGCACGACGACTTCTCGACTGTCTATTACTCCCTCCGTCCGGAAATACTTGTCGTGGAAATGGATACAAATGGATGTATCTAAAACTAAAATACATCTAGATACATTCATTCCTCGGACAAGTATTTCCGAACGGAGGGAGTACAACAATGTTTGTCCGGCTCAGATGAGGGAGGGGCGATGAAAGGAGAGCGCATTCGGCTCGCTCCAGTACTTGTAGTCGTCGTAAGATGCTCTACAGACCTGGATGTAATTTCTACTTTTGATGTTCTTTGTACTATCTTGAAAGTTGATGAATAGATCGGAAATTTTTCCCCATAAAGAACAACACTTGTGTATTGGATAGCAACATGTGTGTAATCCAAGGAGAAAAACTACCAAACAAAATATCAAGTAATGTATCATTAACAAAGATAGTCTCATTTTAATCCTTGCGGGTTTAATTTCAATATATATTTAGAAAATATTTTAACTAGTTTTACTAAAATGCTAGTAGGTAATTAAAAATCTTGAATGTATTTTATGAAAAGGTTCATCATGCATCTTAAAAATACTCAACATGTGTTTAAAATATATTAATCACATACCTCAGAAAATGTCATTGTGTTAAAAAAACATCACATATTTCAAATAGTTCATGAAGTTTAAAAAAAGTTCATTGTGTTCAAAATACGTTCATCATGTGTTATTTTACGTCACCTGGTATTAAAAAAAGTTCATAGTTTATTTTAAGAAAAACACCGGATATTAAAACAATGTTCACTATTTATTAAAAAATACATTATGAACATGTCCAAAGAAAAGATGGATATTTTTTTTAATACTTGATGTACAATTTATAAATACACAATGGAGCGGGAGAAAAAAATTATATAATTGAAAACTTCTTTTGAACACGAATTCACTTGTATAGAAGAAAGAAAAAAACAAAATGTACACCAGGAAGCAGAAAAATAAAATAAAAGAACGGAAATGAAAGCAAAGGGTACAGAATAAAAAATAAAAATGAAATGAAAAATGGATTAAATAGCTTATTAAAACGAAAAATAAAAATTGATGAGAATCGCAGTTCGCCTGGCCGCTTCTGAGCCGGCCCATCTAGCGTCGCCCTTAGGCGAGCTGACAATAAGTTTGGCAACAAGCAAGATATACCACTTGGTATGAGTGGTAAGCTATATCAGGGTAGCCTCTAATGAACTGGCCTAGTAGGGACCTGTCGCTTGGTTTATTCATTTGTTATTTTTCCTCAAAATATATTGTTATTTATTATTTCTTGTTGTTTTAGTTTTTCTATATTTTCAAAATGTTCTAAATGCATATATTAAATAAATTAATTTATTCAAGTTTTTAAAAGCATTCATTTGCAAAACATTTAAAAAATGTTCATGCATTGTAAAAATAATGTCCACCCAACTGTTAGAAACTATTGTTAGCATTCAAAAACATTCATTACATTAAAAAAATGTTCACATGTTAAAAACATGTTCGTGGTATTCTTAAAAAAATATGTACACAATGTTTGTGTGTTCAAAAATATGCTCGTCACATTTGAATGTAAATATTAATGCACTGAAAAAAATCCATGTAACTAAAAAAATATTTCATATATTACAAAAGTATTATGGCATTTAAAAGCAATACGTGTTTCAAGAATATGTTTGTGACATTTTATAAAATTATGCAATATAAAAAACTGTTAATATAGTTTTATAAAAAATGTATCATACTATTCAAAAAATCTTCACTGTGTATTTGAGAGATTTTTTGCATGTATCTGACAAAATATTCAACATGTATTTCAAAAACAATATCCATCATGTTCTAGAAGAAATTTTCAACGTGAATAAAGAATGGTTTGTGTCTATACGAAATATGTATAACATGTATTTAAAAAATCGGCATGTATTTGAAAAAAATAAAAAATAAAAACAGATGAAAACTGTAAGAAAAGGACAAAAAAGCAAATCAAAGAAATAAAATCCGCATAGAAGCTTATAAAACCAGTCCATTCTGCGCCAGATAGACGCCAAATCGCACAGCAGGAGTCGAGCGAGCAACTGAACAGTCCGGCCAATTTGCCTGTACAGAGTTCATCGATTTGGGATCAATTGTTTAGTAGGTTCAGGTTTGATTTTTACTCGGTTTTTTATGTTCACCTTTTGGTTGTGTCTTTTATCAGTTGTTTTTTGTCTTTACAAAACTTCCTTCTTAAAAAATATACAGTGTTCAAAAATTGTTTGCTTTTTCCGAAACGTTCGCTATTTAAAAAAAATTGGAATTTCAAAACTATACCTTTTCAGAAATTGTTCAGATTCAAAAAAATGATCGTATATTCAGGAATTTTTCAGGAGATAAAAATAATAATCATATTTTAGAATTTTGTTCTGCAACTTCAAAACATGTTCCAGTTAAAAAAATCATAGATTCAACAAATGTTCGTATTTTCAGAAAAATGTTCAGGAAATTCCTGCTATCAAATTTTGTTCCGCATCACAAAATTGGTTCCGTTTCAAGAAAAACACATATTCAAAAAAATTGTGTTTTTGAAAAAATATATCATATTACCGTCAAATTTTCACGTTTTGGAGAAATGCTCCGAATTTTTTAAGAATTTCAACACATTCAAAAAATCGTTCCCATTATCAAAAGATATTTTATTTCATAAAAGTCAGTTCATATTTTCAAAAAAAATGCTCCCAAATAAAAAAAAAGCACCAGCTGCAGTGACCAGGTCGGCCTCGTTGATCGCAGCAGTGTTTTTTTTTCGGTCACTGTTTCTTCTAGTTGGACCGGCCTAGGTAGCAACACTCTGTGGATCCAGGGGACATTTTGACGCACAGAACATCGCACAAGAGCTCCCCTTGCAAGCCAGGTATATGTGTTTAGCAGCAAATGGAGGCTTGACATTCTATCCAAGCTGACACATCCACACTTTTATCGTTGTAGAAAATGGTGAGCCTAATGGGAGCTTCATACTGTGAGGCCTCAATACCTTTGAAGGTTTCCCATCTCATCTGCAGTAATCTAGAATATAGTAGGCACGCTATATTTATGCCAGATATTCAAGGACTATTGTGTCGGTGAGAAAAATTATGGACAGATATACTGTTGTTTGCTAATATTCTGTTCATTCACCAAGACCTTCACAATAAATGCATCATATATACGTACAAGACAACAAAAACAGAGGCCTGTAAACATAGTCATACGAAGGTAGATGGTCACACAGACACTCCACGCAGCACAAAAACTACGAAAGCTTACGCAGCTGCGATCTCACGGCACCATCAAGGCAGTGCAACAGATACTTTACGCCTGAATCAGCACAATAGCTTTAGGTTTGCAACAATGGTGTAAAACAATACGGCACACAATCACTTCAAATCACTGGAAACACCACAATCTTATCAGTAAAACATGATACGCTTGACATTTTTTCCAAGATGGCGGGGAGAGGCCTTACAGCAACAATCCCGAACGCTCTGTTACTGTGTGCACCCCTATCTTTTTGTGTGCACCTCTATCAACAAACCAGTTGCCCGGCTATCCGGCTCAATGCAAAATTGAGCCTGGAAGGCTGCCGGATGAACTGTGATTGTCAGCGTTGAATTTTACAGCGTTAAACCTAGCATGATGAGAAAATAAAGAGGAAACACTTCTTGTGCGGGGAGTTTACTGAGAGATACAGAGTGGGAGTACCTGACATACCTGAAACAGTTGGAATTTTCGTGTTTACTTGGCCAGTTAAACAACATTTTAATTATCAAGAAGTTGGATAGAACAGTACGTCATGTGTAGAGTTTGCAACTCATCGGCGGTAAATTTGTTCTCGCCCCATAGGAACATAAGGGTATCTACAGTCGAACTGCACAAATTTGGCCCCTACGCGCACGGACGCGCCCGGTCAGCATTCGGGCGTGTCCGCTTTGACTCTCTATTTTTCTATTCACGCAGCCATGTCCCTTACTTTTTCCTTATATGTCCGGTCACATGCATGTAATTGATGGAGAAGGAGAGAGACAAAGAAAAGAAATAATAAAGAAAGAAAAAGATGCTCTATGTGGACCCAATCCTATGTGATGGACGCAGGACCACTGACCGGACACGCCCGACCACTCCTTATACTCATCCCATATATGAGATGATTATGAGTGTTACCAAACAGCCCGGACATTTAAGAAGGCTTCGAGATGAATATGAGACCTGTGTGCACCATGGCCGATGTCCAGGGCACCACGCGCACATCTGACACAGCCAACGGGCCTATCAAGATGGGCCCGTGCATGAGCCGGCTCTACGGCCTCTGCACAAGGTTGAGTAAAGCAGGCTAACCAGAAAGGAACGATGCGTACAACCCCGACAGAGAGGTCCCACACACAAGTTGGTGTTGCAGCCGCGGCGCAAGCCTCGCATGTCGCCACCCAACCCGCTTGGCACAGGTCGACGAGGACGATAGGCAAGCTTGTCTGCACCTTCGTGCACGTGACAGGTCCCTCCCGAGCGCGGCCGACGCCGCCCAATGATGATGGACCCTAGCGGGCCAAGCGGTCCACCTGTCATGGACCTTTCAGCCGGACCACCCAGGCACGAGCCATCCGGGAAGATTGGATGGCTCGAAGCCGCACCGAGAGACCCCCCCCTCCCACAGCACGTCGCCTGGAAACGGACGGCTCGGAGGACCATCAACTGTAGCGACCAAGCCAGACGGATGGGGCTAAGAAGCTGACAGGCGGGTCTAGCTAAGCGCTCACACGTAGGCGGGGCGCGTCTGAAGCCGCCTAATGATAGTGGCCCTGGGCGCGTCAGGTGGTCCACCCGTCATGGAGCTTCCACACCTGGGTCGCACAGGTCTACAACCATGGCACAGGGTCTGCTAAAGCGGGCTAACTACATCGACATGATGCGTACAACCCTGATAGGAAGGCCCGACGTGCAAGCCAGCGCTACAGGCACGATGCAGCCTCACCAGTCGCCACCAAACCCACCCAGTGCGGGTCAACGACGCCAATAGGCGGGCCCGTCTGCACCTTCACACGCGCAATAGGTTCCTCCCAGGCACGCCCGATGCCGCCCAATGACGACGGCCCCGGGCAAGCCAAGCGGTCCACATGTCATCGACCTTCAGGCCGGACCACCCAGGCACAAGCCGTCTGGGCAGATCGGATAGCTCGGAGCCGCACTGAGAGACCCCCACGGCACACCACCCGGAAACAGACGGCTCGAAGGACCACCGACTGTAGCGATCGGAGATAATATCAAGCCTTTGTCATGCTTTCAGGTCCCTTTTGAACTCTCTAGGAATAATTGTGGAATGACTAGTATGAATGAGGTTGATAAAATTTTGTGCACCTCATGTTATGATGTGTGAGTAGTAGTAAAGTTATGTTTGTTACCTTGTGGACTTTAAATGGATATTACCCTTTGTTTGTGAAGCCTTCTTCCATGACTGACCAATGCAGGTGAATGATTATCCATCCTCACATGAGATACACCTGAACTTTATCATTCAGTCACATAATTAATTTAAGCTCAATCAGTTCTTGATGGTTACTTCATGCGAGTGAAATTATAGTACGACTTTGCATTTGCATTGTATGCTCATATAGACACGATATGATTCGAGTCCATTCGCTTCGCTTGCATGGGAGTAAGTCGGTGACAACAATGTCCAACATTGCCCGGCCCTTTCCTATCATGTTGTTTGCATGTGTTTTTTATTTTATTTTATTTTTCTACAAGGAGAATTACACCCGGCCTTTGCATCATTTAGATGCACTATCCATTATTAGAAGAAGTTGAATTATCAAGCTCCAGTACACAACTACCAATAATATAAGTAAAAATGTCATGACTGGTAAAAATAGAAATATATGCAGTCGTAGGTAATGTTGTAGGTAACTGAAATTAGCTCCTATGGGCTGTAGCGTTTGTTGGTGATATTAAAGTTTATAACGGCATTTTCACTGTCAAGTGAAGTGCATATGTGTTGATAATATAGAGTTGTGTCCGTTGATAAAAAAAATTCCAATAGAGTGGCAATCAGTTTTGCTCTTTTCGATTGTTCATGTTGAGGACGTGATTGACCTTTGTACTCCCAAAACATTCATCCTTTATTTGGATGTCGTGTAATCTCATGCATCGGCCAGAACGCTGCCAGAGGACAGGCGTCGGCTAGAACGCTGCCGGAGGAACGAACTTTCCGGTCGCTGGAGATGGCAGCCGAAAAGCTGGCGGAGGAGCAAAGGTCACCACATCAGGGGCGGGCTGTGCACAGCCGGCAGCCATCGCTGGAGGCGGCAGACTATAGAGGCATTCGCGAAGGGAGTTGAAAATTTGATTTGCACAACATAATATCAACACTATTATGGGGTGGAGAGGGGGCATATGTCCCCCATATCCCGGCGCACTTCATCACATTGTATTTATTCAAATAGTTATTTATGATTGAGTAGATGTGTCTTATAGCCATTATTTGCATCATGTAATCAAACATAGATGGTGTTGTAAGACATTATTTACTAATCCTATTACATTTTTAAATTTTATGGCCTTATAGTAATTTTATGATATACCAACGGAAAGTGCTTATGATACCCTCTTATATCTCATTTAAACTGGGACCTACATAGTGCTAGGGTCGGCCCGGGGAGAGAACATCGAGGAGGGTGGAAGAGAAGGTGAAGGGTTGATCGAGAACATTTGGAGGTGTAGTTTAGTCATATGGATGGGTGATCTGTACGCATCCAATCGCATATAAGGAGACAATTGTCATTTTGATTCAAAATAGGCGGAAAGTGGGTGATACGCCGGTGATCTGGGAGCAGCCATACATAGTATTTCCTAACCCCAGGCCGAAAGTACCAAGGGCGAGAAGCCACTCGCGGAACTCGCGATAGTACTCCGTTGTCCTGTTGTTTTGCACAGCTTCTCCTTTCCCACACAACTGCACAATGACCCTGTCATACCTACGTGTGATTAAAGGTTAAAAAAAGAGTGCGAGTGAAATGATTCACCGGATGTACCTGATGATCTTTGGAAGGCCGGTTTAACACCACGGTAGTTGCTGCACCACCGACCATGCCACCTAGAAGGCCACTGACGAAGCCGTAGTCCATTCTTCTCGCTCCGGTTGGTCACTGAGCTTCTTGCTCGCTCCGGTTGGTCGCTGAGTTTCTCGCTCTCCGGTTGTTATGCTTCGGGGGATGAGCTCTGTGACCTTTATATATATCCGGAGAGAACATGCATCCCGTCCATTGCTAAGCTTCCGCCCCGACGAGTGGGAGAGTGACTACTCCTACATGGATGCCGAGCTAGATGCTCGACGGAGCCTGCATTGCCTGGAACCTCTTGCATGCTATGCAGCTACACAAGAGAAGGTCGGCTTGCAGCTTTGCTTATAATAGCAAGCAAGGTGCTGCCATAATCGACGCGGAATCGATGCATTTGACGCGGCGAGAATCCACAAACGGGTGGCTCATAGTGGTGTTGCTGCCATGGTGAGAAAGGTCACTAGTAGAAAAATGGTCAAACGTGAAGCATATTAGTGCCGGTTCGAATTTGAGTCGGCACTAATGTGTGCATTAGTGCCGGTTCCAACGGCTAGCCGGCCGCTCTCATTAGTACCGATTCGTGGCGAACCTTTAGCACGGGTTCGTGCCACGAACCGGTACTAAAGTGAGTGGTGGCAGTATGTTGTCAGTCCGGAGCCCCTCCAGCACCTTTAGTACCGGGTCGTATCACGAACCGGTACTAAAGGTCGTCCTACATAACCCTTCGTCTACCCGAGCTCGTTCTGTTCTTCCCCTTTCCCCTCTCCTCTTTGTTCTTTTCCCTCTTCCTCTCAAGCTCATCACACATTTTGGCCAAAATTTGTCAAGATTTGAAGGCCCCCATCCATTCAAATGATCACAAAGGTTAGCAACTTTGTCCTTTCATCTCTCATTGCTAGATTAGCTCGTGCAATGCTTTATATAGTGATTGATTTTTGAGTTTAGTAATTTGGGAGGAATTATATATATGTGCTAGTATTTGATTTATATGCAATTTGAGGTCAAAAATAACACTTAGTTTGCATATGTAGGTGTGGTTTACTTAGTACCTTCTAAATCTCCATCGTAACCACCGTCGATCGCTCGCAACGTCCCGTCGCCGGCACCACCTTGTGGTGAGCCTCTTGTTCATGAAGTTTTATATAAAAAATTGATGTTTGTGTGATTTGGATATATAGTTACTCGTATAATTATCTTACCCATACGTTGTTTGTTATACATAGTGACATGGTTTTGATATCCGTCCCCATCGGCCCTCGTCCGGGTTATGATTCGGATGTGGTATATTCTCTTTTAAAACCATTCATTGCATTTCGTGTTTATGACAAATTATGCCCATCAAGTTGACATAGATATTTGTATGTAGGAGGTAGTTGAACCGGAAATTCCAACCGACCCTATTGTCGAGAGGTTAAATTTAGTTGAAAGAGAAAACGAGGATTTGAAGGAAAAATTGAAAAGAATTGAGGGGGAGAAGATGGAATTGGAGTTGCATGTTGTCGATGTCGTCGATGATCACAAGATTAAGATGGAGAAAATGCGCTTGAAGATTAGAAAGATTAGAAAATATGTCATTCATAGTGAGGCTTGGTATCATTATGCTGTTGGATCAATTGTTACCTTAGTTGCGATCTTGATCGCATTTGTTGTTGCATTTAAATTCTTTAGCTAGAGAGTTATTTGTTTGTTGCATTTAAGTGTTGTATGATCTTTATGTATGAACTTTATGTATTGTATTAATTTGGTGTTTTCGGTGCTGTGTATTGAAGATGAGCCGGCAATGGATGTACGATGACCGATGCTCTCCCGAGTTCATTAATGGCGTGCGTACTTTTCTGCTTGCGGTTGAGGCAAACAAGCGGGCGGATGGTTTTATGCCTTGTCCATGTGCTGACTGTAAGAATGGTCACAATTACTCTACGTCAAGAACCATTCACGTCCACCTGTTTGAGTCCGGTTTCATGCCCCACTATAATGTTTGGACCAAGCATGGAGAAAGAGGGGTTATGATGGAAGACAATGAAGAAGAAAAGGACGACGACAGCTATCCTGGCCATGGGTTCCCTGAATACGATGATACAACAATGAAGGAAGAAGCTGAGCCGGCAATGCGGGAAGAAACTGAAAAAGAGGCATCGGATGAGCCCGCTGATGATCTAGGTCGGGCCATTGCCGATGCAAAGAGAAACTGCGCAAGTGATTTGGAGAAGAAGTTGCAGCGCATGTTAGAGGATCACAAAAAATTGTTGTACCCGAATTGCGTAGGTGACAAGAAAAAGCTGGGCACCACACTGAAATTGCTACAATGGAAGGCAGAGAATGGTGTATCTGACAAGGGATTTGGAAAGTTGCTGGTAATGATAAAGAATATGCTTCCAAAGGACAACGAATTGCCCGAGTGTACGTACGAAGCAAAGAAGGCTGTCTACCCTCTAGGGTTAGAGGTGCAGAAGATATATGCATGCCCTAATGATTGCATCCTCTACCGCGGTGAGTACGAGGATTTGAACGCTTGCTCAGTATGCGGTGCATTGCGCTATAAGATCAGCCGCGATGACCCTGGTGATGTCGAGGGCGAGTGCCCCAGGAAGAAGATTCCTGCCAAGGTGATGTGGTATGCTCCTATAATACCACGGTTGAAACGTTTGTTCCAAAACAAAGAGCATGCCAAGGCGATGCGATGGCACAGAGAAGACCGTAAGAAAAGTACCCGCTGACGGGTCGTAGTGGAGAAAAATCGAAAAAAGTACGGGAAGGAGTTTGCAGATGACGCAAGGAACGTGTGGTTTGGTCTAAGCGCAGATGGCATTAATCCTTTTGGGGAGTAGAGCAGCAACCATAGCACCTGGCCTGTGACTCTATGTTTGTATAACCTTCCTCCTTGGTTGTGCATGAAGCGGAAGTTCATTATGATGTCAGTGCTCATCCAAGGCCCTAAGCAACCCAGCAACGACATTGGTGTGTACCTAAGGCCATTAGTTGAAGAACTCTTACAATTGTGGAATGAAACAGGTGTACGTGCGTGGGATGAGCACATGGGGGAAGAATTTGACCTAAAGGCGTTGCTATTCGTGACCATCAATAATTGACCTGCTCTCAGTAACCTTTCAGGACAGACAAACAAGGGATACCGCGCATGCATGCACTGTTTGGACGATACCGATAGTATATGTTTGGTTAATTGTAAGAAGAATGTGTACCTGGGACATCATCGATTCCTTCCGAGCAGGCATCCCATAAGAAAGAAAGGCAAGCATTTCAAAGGTGAGGCGGATCACCGGACGAAGCCTCGCCACCGTACTGGTGCTGATGTACATGATATGGTCAAGGATTTGAAGGTGGTCTTTGGAAAGGGTCCTGGTGGACAACCTGTTCCGAATGACGCTGACGGACGCGCACCCATGTGGAAGAAGAAATCTATATTTTGGGACCTGCCCTATTGGAAAGACCTAGAGGTCCGCTCCGCAATCGACATGATGCACGTGACGAAGAATCTTTGTGTGACCCTGCTTGGCTTCTTGGGGGCGTGTATGGGAAGACAAAATATACACCTGAGGCACGGGAGGACCAGCAACGTATGCACGGAAAAGACGGCATACATCAGGGTCATGCAAGCTACGCTCTTACCAAAGAAGAGAAGGAAATCTTCTTTGACCTGCTCAGTATTAAGGTACCGTCTGGCTTCTCGTCGAATATAAAGGGAATAATAAACATGGCAGAGAAAAAGTTCCAGAACCTAAAGTCTCATGATTGCCATGTGATTATGACGCAACTGCTTCCGGTTGCATTGAGGGGGCTTCTACCGGAAAATGTTCGATTAGCCATTGTGAAGCTATGTGCATTCCTCAATGTAATCTCTCAGAAGGTAATCGATCCAGAAATCATACCAAGGTTAGAGAATGATTTGGTGCAATGTCTTGTCAGTTTCGAGTTGGTGTTCCCACCATCCTTCTTCAATATCATGACGCACGTCCTAGTTCACCTATGTGAAGAGATTAACGTTTTGAGTCATGTATTTCTACACAATATGTTCCCCTTTGAGAGGTTCATGGGAGTCTTAAAGAAATATGTTCATAACTGTGCTATGCCAGAAGGAAGCATCTCCAAGGGCCATGAAAATGAGGAGGTCATTGAGTTTTGTATTGACTTTATTCCTGACCTTAAGCCGATTGGTGTTCCTGAATCGCGGCATAAGGGCAGACTGGATGGAAAAGGCACGCTAGGAGGGGAACAAATAATATGTATGGACGGACATTCTCTCACTGAAGCACACTACACAGTTCTACAAAATTCCGCCTTGGTGGCTCCGTATATGGATGAACACAATAATTTGCTACGCTCCAAACACCCGGAGCGGTCTGATGACTAGATTACACGTGAACAAACCAGGAGTTTCGCCAGCTGGTTGTAGACATGTACCATGCATGACGCCTCTATTGAAGATGACCTGTATTTGTTGTCCCAGTTACCATCTTCGAATATAATGACTTTCAAAGGGTACGAGATAAATGGTAATACATTTTACACGATCGCCCAAGATAAGAAGAGCACCAACCAAAACAGTGGTGTCCGCTTTGATGCAGAAACCAAGATGGGAAAGGAAACATATTATGGTTATATACAGGACATATGGGAACTTGACTATCGACGTGGTTTGAATATCCATTTATTTCGGTGCAAATGGGTCAATATGACACGAGGCGGGGTAACGGAAGACCCGCAGTACGGAATGACAACAGTGGATCTCAACAATCTTGCGTATGCAGACGAACCATTCGTCCTAGCCAATGATGTGGTACAGGTTTTCTATGTGAAGGACATGTCTACCAAGCCGAGAAAAAGAAAAGATAAGGAAGCGAATGCATCGTACAATGAGCCAAAGCAGCACATAGTTCTTTTTGGGAAGAGAAACATCGTGGGAGTGGATGACAAGACAGACATGTCAGGAGATTATGAAAATTTTGATGAAATTGCTCCATTCACAGTGAATATTGACCCGAGCATCTAGTTAATTGATGAAGATTTTCCATGGCTACGGCGCAAAGAGACACACGCGAAGAAAAAGTTTCACACCCAAAGATCTGGGATGTGATCGGCTTCACAATCATCACTTTTTTCTGTGTTTCACACCCAGGAGGGAATCTCTGTAATAGTTAGGGTAGCTAATTATGTGTTTTGGCATTTTAAACGCGAAGAAATTTTATGTGCAAGCAAATTCTTTCATGCATTTACTGATTTTTTCAGCTAAATGACCCTGAAATTGAAAAGCATTTCAAATGAACTCAGAAAAGGTTGAAAGTTGGCATGATATCATAATTTCACCCACATAGCATGTGTAAAAAAGTAGAGAGGGTTACCGCAAAAACTGGATTCACTTCGTGTACAAAATGGACAATCTCTTTCGAAGTATCAGGGTTTCGGACGAAAACTCATCCGTTACAAAGGCATTTCATTTTTTAAATAACCTAAGCATTACCAAATTGAATATAATGATAAAACACACTAATATTAAACATAAGAAAAAAGAATCACTGAAAAATCTATTTTCAAAGTTAAGTTATTCACAAACTAGTGATTCACACAAATTTCAAATAATTCAAAATTTAAACTATTCAAATTTGTAAACTACCGATACTAACAGAAAGTTTGTAATTTTTTGTACCTAAAGCGAAAATATTCACAAACAACTCTAAATACAGCAAAAAAACAACTCTAAAATAAATAAAACAAAAATAAATAAAGCAAAAAATAAGAAAAAAAGCCCACCTACTGGGCCATAGCGGCCTGCATACGACTAGAAACCCAAATTCTAGTTGGGCCAGGATGCAGGCCTGCTAGCCCAGTAGGCCCAACAGGGCATCGCAGAAGAGGTAGGCCCAGAAGGCCTGCTTAAGAGAGGAGCTCGAGACAGCAGCGACGGCGGGGCTTATAAGCAGGTGCGAGTGCCCCTCGGCTAGCGAGGTGGGACTAAACTTTTGCGCCCCTCGCCTGGCAGCGCACACCCTTTAGTACTGGGTCATGGCTCCAACCGGTACTAAAGGGGGGTCTTTAGTACCGGTTGGAGCCACCACCCGGTACTAAAGGGGTGTCGTTCCCGCCGCTTGGCCTGGCCAAAACAGACCTTTAGTACCGGTTGGTGGCTCCAACCGGTACTAAAGGTTGTTCTATATAAGAAAACACTTCAAAAAAAATTGTCAGTTTCTCATCTCTCCCTGCTTCTTTCTCCTCTGCCCCGTCGCCGCCGCCCCTCGTCGCCGCCCCCGTCGCCGTCCGTCGCCGTCCCCGTCGCTGCGCCGCGCCCCGTCGCCGCGCCCCGCCCCGTCCTCCTGTCGTCCCCGCCCGGCCCGTCCTCCCGTACGTCGTCCCCGCCCGGCCCGTCCCCGTCCTCGTCGTCGCCGCCCCGTCTCCGTCTCCGTCCCAGTCCCCGTCGCCGCCCACCGTCGTCGCGCCTCGCCGGTGAGCTGTGCCCCGGCCGCCAACCACACACACACACACACACATTGTTATAAAATTGTTAGCAATCTTTCTGTTTTTTAGTTATAGAATTATTAGAAATGTTAGTTTTAGTTATAGAAATGTTAGTTATATAGAAATGTTAGTTATATAGAAATATTAGAAATGTTAGTTATATAGAAATGTTTTTTAGTTATAGAAATATTAGAAATGTTAGTTTTAGTTATAGAAATATTAGAAATGTTAGTTTTAGTTATAAAATTTAGAATTTGCATATATGAAATCACAATCCATCATTTAAAAAATGTTACTTTACTTTTGCGGCATATAGTATTTGTTGTCGACGATGCCCGGCCCGCATCCTTGCCGTCGACCCGTTCGCGACGACGTCCTGCTTCAGAGGACCCATGTCCAGGACTGGGCTCCGCCGGGCTGGCACTGGGAGGTGCTACCTTCAGGGGCGCGACGCTTGGTGAGGAACCCGGCCCCGAGTCCCGTCGTCGACCCTCATCTCCTTTGGTGGCGTTCGCGTGGGCCACTTTCGGTGCGGAGGGAGCCGGCCCCGCCGGAGGTGGTACGTCGCCTTGTCAGGGAGGAGGACGAGCACGTCCATCGCTACATGGCTGCTATGGACGTCAGGTTCTCCAATACCTGGCAGGTTCTTTTGGGAGATCACCCGAGCTATGATCCAGTGATGGTTCCTTCTCTTTGGGTGTCCACCGCCAGCACCTCAGGAACCGCGAGTGGCCTAGATTACTCTGTAGTATTCGATCTTTATTAGCTTGCTAGCTAGCTAGTGATGTATTCGATATTATATCTATTATTCGAGACGATGTATTCGAGATTATATCTATTATTCGAGACGATGTATTCGAGATTATATCTATTATTCGAGACGAGTATTCGAGATTATATTAGATGATGCTTATTATGTACTATGATTGATTCAGTTTTTCCTTATTAATTGATTGCATCCATGCATTGTAATTTGAATATATTTCTTTTGGATTAGTTAAACAAAACCTATGACGGACAATGCCGACATAGAGGAAGAAGAGGCCCTGTTGAAAGGATCGATATGGTTGACTAGAGGGGGGGTGAATAGGCAACTACCAATTTTTAGCTTTTCTTTACCAAATTAAACTTTGCATCAAAGTAGGTTGTCTAGATGTGCAACTATCTGAGCAACCTATATGATGCAATAACAACAAGCATACAAGCAAGCAAGGGTAGAAACACTAAAGAGCTCGCACAAGTAAAGGTAAGAGATAACCAAGAGTGGATCCGGTGAAGACGAGGATGTGTTACTGAAGTTCCTTCCTTTTGAGGGGAAGTATGTCTCCATTTGAGCGGTGTGGAGGCACAATGCTCCCCAAGAAGCCACTAGGGCCACCGTATTCTCCTCACGCCCTCACACAATGCGAGATGTCGTGATTCCACTATTGGTGCCCTTGAAGGCGGCGACCGAACCTTTACAAACAAGGTTGGGGCAATCTCCACAACTTAATCAAAGGCTCCCAACAAGACCACGAAGCTTCACCACAATGGAATATGGCTCCGAGGTGACCTCAACCGTCTAGGGTTCTCAAACACCCAAGAGTAACAAGATCCGCTAGGGATGAGTGGGGGAATCGAAAATCCCTTGGTGGAAGTGTAGATCGGAGCCTTCTCAACCACTCCCAAGCAAATCAACAAATTTGATTGGCTAAAGAGATAGATCGGGCGAAAATGAAGCTTAGAGTATTTAATGGAGCTTGAGCAATAAATGGAGCTTGGGGGAAGAAGAGGTAGGTGAGAAGAAAGAGGGGACTCCCTTTTATAGTGGGGGCAACGAGATACCAACCAGCCCCGCACAGGGCGGTACTACCGTTGAGAGGAGGCGGTACTACCGCCAGGACAACGGTACTGCCGCGCCAGCCAGCGGTACTGCCGCGCTGAGGAGACTAGTAGGGAACGGACCCAAATGTGGTACTACCGCGGTGGTAGGGCGGTACTACCGCTCCTAGAACGGTACTACCACCACTACAACCGTGACTAGTGCCGCAAAACCCGACACGAGAAAAAGACCTCTCGAATCGAGGCGGTAGGAACCAGACTGCCCAGTGGTACTACGGCAGTGGGGTCAAGGGCGGTAGTACCGCTGTGGAGCGGTACTGCCGCTTGTGACCCTTCGGCCGTAGTACCGCAGGCAGTGCGGTACTACCACTGGGGCGCGCGAGAGAGAGAAGAAATCTCTCAAAGAAGTTGAGGACAAGGCGGAGGTGCCAGGCCCCCAGCGGTACTACTGCTGTGGAGCCACGGGCAGTACTACCGCTGCGGAGCGGTACTGCCGCTTGTGGCTTCTCAGCGGTACTACCGCTGGGTGCGCGGTACTACCGCTTTGACCCAGACAGGACAAGGAAGAGAGAGGAGAGATCTCTTCAATGGAAAGGAAATGCTCGGAGGGTGAGAAGCTGATGTGTACGTGATGATTCCACCCATGCAAAACCCCAGCGGACCCCCTCTTGATAGTACGGTGCCCTCTACGCAACTAGTCCACCGAGAAAGAAACGAAAGAGCTACACCGTCTTGAAATACACTCTGAGGGGAAGAAGGCGTCTCGTGCCAGGGGAGAATCTGTGAATTATTCAAAGCACAAGATTAGTCCACAAACATGTTGTCATCAATCACCAAAACTACCTTGAGAGAGATATGCCGTAACAATCTCCCCCTTTTTGGTGGATTGATGACAACTAGGGATTTGCGCAAGGAAAAGAAATAAAGCGAAGAAAGCTAAGAACTACAAAATATAGACGGGCTCCCCCAGAATGTGTGCACCAAGAGATGGCACGACACACACATTCGGATCAACGCTCCCCCTATATTTTATAGTCCAACAGTACTAAGCACAAGATATATGAGAGAAGAGAATGAACAGGACAAACATGCATCTCACAATAAACTACAGTACTCTGAAATGACATAAGTAATAAGGTAGCGATAGGGAGCATATGTCTCACACCATATGTCTAGAACTAAGGACTCACACCAAACCAAACCAAAGAAGGACACCGAGAGAACACACAAGAAACCACAAGACTCAAAGCACGACACAAGAAGCAAAACCACAAGAAGTAAAACCCTACACTCTCTCCCCCTTTGGCAGCAAGACACCAAAAAGGGCATAGAGTGCCACTACGACTCCAGGTGATGGGAGGAGGAAGATCTCGAACATCACATCTCTGCATCTTCATCGTGGGTCGAAAACTGCTCGGCATCGGAGTCGGTCCAGTGGCAATTCTGATGAATCCAGTCCTCCTCTTCAGTGATCTGACCCTCAGACCCACTGGCAACTGTTGCTCCCATCTGACGCATGAGCTCCTTGTGGCACGTCCTGGCATGCTTCTCCGCCACATGAGTCATGTACTGACCATGGGACTCCATACAGAAAAGCTTCTTCATCTTGCGCTTAAGCTTCTGTGCCCATGACGGTTCTGCACTAGAGGGGCCAAAATCCTCCTCATGAGCATCAGTAGCAGCCTCACCCTCGGTCCCCATGGCAGCAGCAGCAGCAGACGGGCCCCCTGTGGCAGCAGTAGCAGATGGACCCCCTGTGTGAGGCGCTGTCCAGTTGTCCTTCTTCCTCAGACGCTTGATCTCATGAGAAACCAATTCTCCAGTCTCTAGCGGCACTCTGGGATAAGTCTGTGCCCAGGCCCTCTCAATGAGCCTCATGATGAATGGACCATAGATAGGACACTTGCGCTCAGACACGGCAGATAGAAGTTCAGACCACATGACATGAGAGATATCCAGGCTCTCTCCAGTGCTTGCTTCCTTCTCATGCTGACAGAAAAGGAGCATGTCCACGAGGTAAGAGTGGACCATATCCAGATTCCCGATCCGAGGGAAGAGAGTCTCACGGAATATGCGATGAAAAATGTCCAGATACGGAGACAGCTCATAGGTCTTGTTCTGAGTTACTGGGTGAACTTTCACAGTGCAGTAGGGCCAAAGGGCTTGCTTGTGGGTGGACATAGCATTGCGGTGAGGGCGAAAACCGACAGGAGTCTCAAGCCCGGTATCCACCACATCAAGTAACTCCATGAAAGCCCTCCACTTGACAGAAAGCAGCTTGCCATTGGTCATCCATGTCAGAGTCCTGTCGACATCCGTCCCAAGATGGACGGTGGCATAGAATTGAGCCACCAAATCCGCATCGAAATCCTTGTTGAATTGCATGATCCTGAGAATGTTCAGCTGAGTGCACATCTGAAGAGCTTCGCCAAAGTACTCCGGATCCTTCTCCATAGCATCAGTGTCAATGGAGCGAATATCAACAAAAAGATTCTTCTTGGCCTTGATCACATCAAAGTAGATGGCAAACTGAAAACGGTTCCAGAATGGGCGGTTGACCAAAGTGGGTTCTTGGTCCACCGCATAGGGGTTGCGGCGACGCTTCTCCCAAAACTCCTTGTTGGTCATCTCAGTCACAGTCTTCCCTTTTGGCTTGTTGGTGGCTCGCTTGGATTGCTGAGGAGGTGGAGGAACACTTCCAGATGCACTTGCTAGAGGCGGTTGGGTGCTCGAGGAACCACCGGCTGGCTCTGAGGTGCGGTAGCATTTTGATGTGGCATGCCCAGGGTTGATACGGCGACCTTGCTGCTCGGAAAGGTCATCACCTGGAGCCAAACACAAGAACACGCAAAACAACCAGAAAGAACGAGCATAAGCCAACAAACTCAACAAAAGATCAAGGTAAGGTAGGAAAATGATGGAAATTGGCATTCAGCGGTAGTACCGTGACCTGCCCGCGGTAGTACCGCCCTAAGCGGTAGTACCACCCCAAAGGGAGCGGTAGTATCGCTCTAGGTCAAGCGGTAGTACTGCTCCAAGAGGAGCGGTAGTACTGCTTGAGGCGGAGAAACAACAGTTTCATATAGCACGAGGCGGTGAAACAACAGGTTCTTACTACCGCGGTCAGATCCGGCACTACCGGCCTACCAAATTCAAAAATAATCCTACCAAACTCTAATTGAGATAGTCTAGTTGCCTTCTCCAACCAACTCAAGCCTAGATTTAGCCAAAAATCTAGAGATGCAACCACCATTGCCCCTAAGAAACAAGAACTGAAAAAGAGATAAAATGAAAGAAGGAACGGGGGCAATACCGGCATCCATGGCAAGAGGACGAGGTGGGGATCGACTCCACCAAAGAAAATGGAGAGGGACGCCCCGGAGACGGAGATCCGCCGGAGCCCTCCTGCGGCGAGAGGAGGCTGGAGAGAGGAAGAGAAAAGAGGGGCGAAGTGAATGGGTATGGGGGAGAAGAAACCTCCCCTTGCCCCGACTTAACCCCCTGTTCTCGTCCCCCAGCGGTAGTATCGTGCTGGGGGCGGTAGTACCGCTTACGAGCGGTAGTACCGCGCACCACCAGCGGTAGTACCGCCCAGCACGCCACGGCAACTAAACAGACACGGCTTTAGCTCGACGAAACGACAAAAACGGCAAAAGAAAAAAAAACACCAGCAAACGACCAAGACACACCTCTTCACAAGAGGGCGGTGGCCGAGGCCACCTATGTTTGAGTCAAAAGGTATGGCACCACGAAGATTTTAACCTTGGGCCCATGACCAAAACTCGTCTTTGAAGCACAAGTGCCATCAACAATGGCTAAAGTGAAAGACTTGATCAATTTATGCATAATGGGGGGAGGGAGAGTTCATTGAGAGAACAACACTCCCCCTATGTCCATGCCTACACCCAAATTAGACACCAAATTGAGCGTGGTAGGGTGTGCACGGGTTCAAGCCACATTGCTCGAATAAATGATATTTAGCTCATGCCTTAACTCGCGAAATCTTGCTTCATCCAAGGGCTTCATGAAAATATCTGCAAGGTTGTCATGAGTGTTGACATAGTTGAGCTTGATCTCTCCTTGCCTAATGTGATCCCGGATGAAGTGATACCGAATCTCAATATGCTTCGTCTTGAAGTGTTGCACTGGGTTGAGAGAAATCTTGATGGCACTTTCATTGTCACACCAAAGAGGCACTTTGTCACAAGTGACACCGTAATCCTTTAAAGTTTGCCTCATCCATAGAAGTTGTGCACAACAACTACCGGCGGCAACATACTCCGCCTCAGTGGATGAGAGAGACACACAACTTTGCTTTTTGGAAGACCAACTTACCAAAGAGCAACCAAGGAATTGGCACCCTCCGGAAGTGGACTTCCTATCCACTTTGTCTCCCGCCCAATCGGAATCTGAGTACCCTACAAGCTTGAAGTTTGATCCTCTTGGGTACCATAAGCCATAGTTTGGGGTATGAGCCAAATATCGAAAGATTCGTTTGACCGCCACAAAGTGACTTTCCTTAGGTGCGGCTTGAAACCGTGCACAAATTCCCACACTCAAAATGATGTCCGGTCTAGATGCACAAAGGTAAAGCAAGGATCCAATCATGGAACGATATACCTTTTGATCCACCAATTTACCATTGGGATCTAAGTCGAGTTGGCACTTGGTGGGCATTGGAGTAGAGGCCGGCTTGACGTCACTTAGCTTGAATCTCTTGAGCATGTCTTGAGTGTATTTGGATTGATTGATGAAGGTTCCTTCTCTTCTTTGCTTCACTTCGAACCCTAGAAAGAACTTCAACTCTCCCATGGAGGACATCTCGAACTTTGAGGTCATGAGAGCGGCAAATTCCTCATTGAAAGCTTTGTTAGGAGAACCAAAGATAATATCATCAACATATAATTGGCACACAAACAACTCCCCTTTGACCTTCTTAGTAAAAGAGTGGGGTTGATTAGCCCAACTTCAAAACCACGGTCTTGTAACAACTCGGTAAGGTGGTCATACCACGCACGTGGGGCTTGTTTAAGGCCATAGAGTGCCTTATCGAGTTGATACACATGATCGGGAAAGTAGGGATCCTCGAACCCGGGGGGTTTCTTGACGTAAACCAATTCATTAATGGGACCGTTAAGAAAAGCACTCTTCACATCCATTTGTTGTAACTTAAAGTTATGATGAGAAGCATATGCAATCAACATGCGAATGGATTCAAGACGAGCAACGGGAGCAAAGGTTTCACCGTAGTCGATACCCTCGACTTGGGAGTAGCCTTGTGCTACCAAACGAGCCTTGTTGTGAATGATAATCCCATGGGCATCTTGCTTGTTCTTGAATATCCACTTGGTTCCAATGACATTATGGTTCCCTGTTGGCCTTGGCACCAATCTCCACACTTTATTGCGCTCGAAGTTGTTGAGTTCTTCGTGCATGGCATTGAGCCAATCCGGATCTTCTAGCGCCTCATAGACCTTGTTGGGTTCCACACAAGAGACAAACGCGTGATGCTCACAATAATTTGCTAATTGTCTACGAGTGCTTACCCCCTTTCTTAAGCTTCCAAGCACATTCGTCATGAGATGATCCTTGGTGGAGAGCTTGGAAGCAACCTTGGCGGCACGACGCTCTAATTCCTCCTCGGTGGTGAGTTGAGGAGCGGTTACTTGATCATCTTGAGCGCCGTCATGAACTTGTTCTTGATCTTGAACTTTCTCGGGGGGAGAGAACTTGACCTTGGGTATCACTTGGTGTGTCAACACCGTCTTGAGTATGATCTTGCCCTTGGTATTGTTCATGAGGTTGAGGGCCTTCACTTTGTTCTTCGGAAGCGTGTGGGCCTTGGGTTGGTGATGGCTCCACTAGAGTGGAGCATTGTCCTTCTCCTTCGGCCACAAGGGGTTCCTCAATGGGTAGGATGAAACCAACACCCATTCTTCTTATGGCTTGAGGAGGAATTTCATCACCTACATCACAAGTGCCACTTTGCTCCACTTGGGAGCCGTTATTCTCATCAAACTCCACGTTACACGTCTCCTCAATAAGTCCCGTGGATTTATTGAGGACACGGTAAGCATGAGAGTTTGTAGCATAACCAAAAAATATGCCCTCATAAGCTCTAGCCTCAAATTTAGACAACCGAACACCTTTCTTGAGAATGAAACACTTACACCCGAATACCCAGAAGTACTTGAGGTTGGGCTTGTTACCGGTGAGTATCTCATATGGAGTCTTGTTCAAGCCCTTGCGGAGGTAGAGCCGATTGGATGCATGACACGCGGTGTTGATGGCTTCGGCCCAAAAGTTGTACGGAGACTTGAACTCCGCCACCATGGTCCTTGCCGCATCCATCAACGTCCGGTTCTTCCTCTCCGCAACACCGTTTTGTTGAGGGGTGTATGGTGCGGAATATTGATGCTTGATTCCCTCATCACTAATAAATTCATCCAAGGTGTAGTTCTTGAACTCGGTGCCGTTGTCACTTCTTATTGTCAAGATCTTTGCATTGTGTTGACGTTGTGCTTCATTTGCAAAGTCAATGACGGTTTGTTGGGTCTCGCTCTTCCTCTTGAAGAAATACACCCACGTGTACCTTGAGTAGTCATCCACAATCACCAAGCAATACTTCCTACCTCCAAGACTATCGAAGGATGGGGGCCCAAAAAGATCCATATGAAGGAGCTCCAAGGGCCTCTTTGAATAAATGATAGTCGTGGGAGGGTGAGCCTTCTCATGTAGCTTTCCTTCGATACAGGCACTGCAAGCACGATCTTTAACAAAACTAACATTCGTTAGTCCACGGACATGGTCCCCCTTGAGGAGACTTTGCAAAGATCTCATATTGACATGGGCTAAACGGCGATGCCAAAGCCATCCCACATCAACTTTAGCCATTAGGCATGTCGCGGTCTTAGTGGGTCGCTCCGTAAAGTTAATCACATATAGACCGTTCTCGACATGCCCAACAAAAGCTACTTTAAGAGTCTTGCTCCACAAGAGGGCCACGGTATCGATATCAAAGAAAGTGGCAAAGCCCATGATTGCAAGTTGACGAACGGAAAGTAAATTGTATGTAAGGGACTCAACAAGCATGACCTTCTCGATCGTGAGATCATGAGAGATGACCACCTTGCCAAGTCCCAATACCTTAGAGGATGAGGCGTCACCCCACTCGACATTGGTGGGCATAGATTGAACTTTGTGCACGTCCACCACCAAGTCCTTGCTTCCGGTCATATGATTTGTAGCTCCGCTATCGAGCAACCATGATCCACCACCGGAGGCAAACACCTACACGAGATCAATGCTTGGTTTTAGGTGCCCATTTTGTAATGGGTCCTTTGATGTTAGTAACAAGGGTCTTAGGAACCCAAATAGACCATTCAATGTACTCATGAAGAGAACCAACAAATTTGGCATAAACATGCCCATCACTAGCACGGCATAACACATAAGAAGGATTAAAATCGCCGGATTTGTTGGGAGGGGTGACATTCCCCTTCTTGACATTGTTCTTCTTCTTCTCCTCGGGGCACTCTCTCCCTCCCTCACAAAGGCTTGCATGAGGGGAGGAGGTCGTTTTGTCTTGTCATTCTTCTTCTTGTTCTTGGAGTTGGGCACGTACCCAACCCCTTCCTTGGCCACACCTCCCTTTTGGTTGATCAAGAGATCGTTGAGGTTCTTCTTGCCTTGTATGCAAGTCGCAAGACCTCTCTCAAGTTGCTCCTTCAACTTAGCATTTTCCTCAACAAGATGTATATGCTCACAACACGGGTTAGTAGCATTTGCATTATCAATTAAAACCATATGAGGAAAAGTTGCTTTCTCCTTAGTTAGCTTCACTTGGAGTTGATCATGAGACTCCTTGAGACTAGCGTGAATACCCTTCAAGGCCTTGTGGGCCTTGTCAAGTATATCAAACTCCTCTTTGAGTCTAGCAAGATCAACCCCGAGTTTGGCCTTCTCGGAATTTAGCACACGAGAAACAATGAGGGCATGATCATAATCTTTCTTTAACTTAGCATGATCAACGTTGTGTGACTCCTCAAGAGCCAAACGAAGACCATGCTCTTCCTCAAGAGCATTGGAAAGATCCGAAATCTCATCGGCATAGTCACAACTATGCCCTTCCATCTTAGAGATGGTGTCTTCGTGAGCCTCGATCATGTCATTGGCCTCACCAAGTTGTTCCAAGAGAGCAACAAAGTGCTTCTTGGATTTTCCCTTGAGTTTGCCCATAAAGGCCTCAAACTCGTTAGCCTCCACATTAGCTCCCTCAAGTTCATTAATGCTATCCATTGGGGAAGGATGATTAATTATGGTAGTTTTGATGTTGGAGGTTACCTTGTTGGTGGCTTTAGCCATGAGGCACTTGGCGGTGATGCTCTCGTTGGGTGAGTCGAAGAGAGACACCCATGACGTTGTTGCAATGGCAACGGAGGCCATGGCAACTGACTCATCATCTTCATCATCGTCATCATCCTCATTGTACTCTTCTTGCACAACCAAAGCCTTGGGAGGAGTCTTCTTGGTGAAGTTGTTCTTGTTGGGGAACGACTTGGCCTTGTCCTTTCGGATGAGTTTGCCACCATTGTCTTCCCTCTTCTCATACGGGCATTCCGCAACGAAATGACTCACGTTGCCGCAATTGTAGCAAGTCCTTACACATTGCTTGCCCCTTGTGCCACTCGAGTTGTTTTTGCTAAAGTTGGGCCTCGAGTTTTTCTTGCTCCAAAATTGCCTTGAAGCAAGTGCCATGTGTTCATGATATGCATACTTCGTATCTTCGGGGTTGCTCTCCTCTTCTTCCTCTTCTTCTTCTTCCACGGTGAGCTTGGCCTTCAATGCAAGGTTAGGCTTCTTTGCCCATTGAGAACGGAGTACCGCATTATCAGTGGTCTTGTCCAAAATGTTCATGGCCACAAACTCATCCAACACTTCGCTTGAGGTCAAAGTGTGGAAGTCCGGTCTTTGACGAATGACGGAGGACATGGCCTTGTGGTAGGGCATCATTGCCTTGAGGAATTTGCACTTGATCCAATTGTCATCCGTGTCCTTGCTCCCGTGATCTCGTAGTGAGACCGCGAGTTTGGTTACTCTCCGATAAAGCTCACGAGGTTCTTCATCTTCCTTCATTGCAAACTCATCGGCCTCATCTTGTACCACTTCATAGTTGGAGCGTTGAATGCTTGCGCTTCCCCGGTAGAGAGACACGATACAATGCCATACATCTTTGGCCAAGGCGAAGGGACGAAGATGAGGTAGGTCTTCGGGTGGAATTGCATCTTGAATGATGAAGAGAGCATTCTCACTGAATTGATTGTCCGCGGCTTCTCGAGGAGTGAAGTTGCTTGGATCATGTGGATAGAAACCTTCTTCAATGATTCTCCAAAGTTTAGTGTTCACATGATTTAAATGACGTTTAAAGCGGTAAACCCAAGAATCAAAATCCTCATTTTTCACAATCTTAGGGGGAGGACCGGCATGATTCAAATGAGTGGAAGGAACCGGTCCACCATAAACAAGTGGTGGTTCCACATGGGCAAAGATGCCGGTGCCATTCTTGCCACTAGAAGAAGGAGCCTTTTCACTACTAGCTTCCCCCTTGTCGGGGATAGCCTCCGACACCTTGTTGGCGGGATCACCCACTTTCAACCGTGCGGTGGATAGTTTAAGCCCCTCAAGAAATTTAGTAAACATGCTTTCAACTTCGGTCGTCATGGAGGTTTTCAATGTCTCCAAGGCCACATTGAACTCCTCACGAGAGACCGAAGTTCCCCATCTCCCGTAGATGAGATCGGATTCACACCGGAGTGTTCCTCCACACTGTCTACGGTATCAACCATACTCTTTGGACGGTAAAGTCCTTAATAAAGAGACGAGGCTCTGATACCAATTGAAAGGATCGATATGGTTGACTAGAGGGGGGGTGAATAGGCAACTACCAATTTTTAGCTTTTCTTTACCAAATTAAACTTTGCATCAAAGTAGGTTGTCTAGATGTGCAACTATGTGAGCAACCTATATGATGCAATAACTGTTGGGTTTCGTAGTAATTTCAAAAAAATTCATACGCACACGCAAGATCATGTGATGCATAGCAACGAGAAGGGAGAGTGTTGTCTACGTACCCAACGCAGACTGACTGCGGAAGCGCTGACACAACGTAGAGGAAGTAGTCGTACGTCTTCACGATCCAACCGATCAAGCACCGAAACTATGGCACCTCCGAGTTCGAGCACACGTTCAGCTCGATGACGATCCCCGGACTCCGATCCAGCAAAGTGTCGGGGAAGAGTTCCGTCAGCACGACGGCGTGGTGATGATCTTGATGTACTACAGCAGCAGGGCTTCGCCTAAACTCCGCTACAGTATTATCGAGAAATATGGTGGCTGGGGCACCGCACACGGCTAAGGAATAGATCACGTGGATCAACTTGTGTGTTTCTGGGGTGCCTCTGCCTCAGTATATAAAGGAGCCAAGGGGGAGGGGGGCACCGGCCAGGAGGAGGGCGCAGAAGGAGTCCTACTCCTTCCGGGAGTAGGACTCCCCCCCCCAATCCTAGTTGGACTAGGATTCCCCGAGGGGGAAAGAGGGAGAGGGGGGCCGGCCACCTCTCCTAGTCCTAATAGGACTAGGGGAGGGGGAAGGCACGCAGCCACCTTGGGCTGCCCCTTTCTCCTTTCCACTAAAGCCCATTAAGGCCCATATGGCTCCCGGGGGGTTCCGGTAACCTCCCGGTACTCCGGTAAAATCCCGATTTCACCCGGAACACTTCCAATATCCAAACATAGGCTTCCAATATATCAATCTTTACGTCTCGACCATTTCGAGACTCCTCGTCATGTCCGTGATCACATCCGGGACTCCGAACAACCTTCGGTACATCAAAATGCATAAACTCATAGTATAACTGTCATCGTAACCTTAAGCGTGCGGACCCTACGGGTTCGAGAACAATGTAGACATGACCGAGACACGTCTCCGGTCAATAACCAATAGCGGGACCTGGATGCCCATATTGGCTCCTACATATTCTACGAAGATCTTTATCGGTCAGACCGCATAACAACATACGTTGTTCCCTTTGTCATCGGTATGTTACTTTCCCGAGATTCGATCGTCGGTATCCAATACCTAGTTCAATCTCGTTACCGGCAAGTCTCTTTACTCGTTCTGTAATACATCATCTCACAACTAACATATTAGTTGTAATGCTTGCAAGGCTTATGTGATGTGCATTACCGAGAGGGCCCAGAGATACCTCTCCGACAATCGGAGTGACAAATCCTAATCTCGAAATACGCCAACCCAACATGTACCTTTGGAGACACCTGTAATGCTCCTTTATAATCACCCAGTTACATTGTGACGTTTGGTAGCACCCAAAGTGTTGCTCCGGCAAACGGGAGTTGCATAATCTCATAGTTATAGGAACATGTATAAGTCATGAAGAAAGCAATAGCAACATACTAAACGATCGGGTGCTAAGCTAATGGAATGGGTCATGTCAATCAGATCATTCAACTAATGATGTGACCTCGTTAATCAAATAACAACTCATTGTCCATGGTCAGGAAACATAACCATCTTTGATTAACGAGCTAGTCAAGTAGAGGCATACTAGTGACACTTTGTTTGTCTATGTATTCACACATGTATTATGTTTCCGGTTAATACAATTCTAGCATGAATAATAAACATTTATCATGATTATAAGGAAATAAATAATAACTTTATTATTGCCTCTAGGGCATATTTCCTTCAGTCTCCCACTTGCACTAGAGTCAATAATCTAGATTACACTGTAATGATTCTAACACCCATGGAGCCTTGGTGTTGATCATGTTTTGCTCGTGGAAGAGGCTTAGTCAATGGGTCTGCAACATTCAGATCCGTATGTATCTTGCAAATCTCTATGTCTCCCACCTGGACTAGATCCCGGCTGGAGTTGAAGCGTCTCTTGATGTGTTTGGTCCTTTTGTGAAATTTGGGTTCCTTTGCCAAGGCAATTGCACCAGTATTGTCACAAAAGATTTTCATTGGACCCGATGCACTAGGTATGACACCTAGATCGGATATGAACTCATTCATCCAGACTCCTTCGTTCGCTGCTTCCGAAGCAGCTATGTACTCCGCTTCACATGTAGATCCCGCTACGACACTTTGTTTAGAACTGCACCAACTGACAGCTCCACCGTTTAATGTAAACACGTATCCGGTTTGCGATTTAGAATCGTCCGGATCAGTGTCAAAGCTTGCATCAACGTAACCTTTTACGGTGAGCTCTTTGTCACCTCCATATACGAGAAACATATCCTTGGTCCTTTTCAGGTATTTCAGGATGTTCTTGACCGATGTCCAGTGATCCACTCCTGGATTACTTTGGTACCTCCCTGCTAAACTTATAGCAAGGCACACATCAGGTCTGGTACACAGCATTGCATACATGATAGAGCCTATGGCTGAAGCATAGGGAACATCTTTCATTTTCTCTCTATCTTCCGCAGTGGTCGGGCATTGAGTCTTACTCAACTTCACACCTTGTAACACAGGCAAGAACCCTTTCTTTGCTTGATCCATTTTGAACTTCTTCAAAACTTTGTCAAGGTATGTGCTTTGTGAAAGTCCAATTAAGCGTCTCGATCTATCTCTATAGATCTTAATGCCCAATATGTAAGCAGCTTCACCGAGGTCTTTCATTGAAAAACTCTTATTCAAGTATCCCTTTATGCTATCCAGAAATTCTATATCATTTCCAATTAGTAATATGTCATCCACATATAATATCAGAAATGCTACAGAGCTCCCACTCACTTTCTTGTAAATACAGGCTTCTCCGAAAGTCTGTATAAAACCAAATGCTTTGATCACACTATCAAAGCGTTTATTCCAACTCCGAGAGGCTTGCACCAGTCCATAAATGGATCGCTGGAGCTTGCACACTTTGTTAGCTCCCTTTGGATCGACAAAACCTTCCGGTTGCATCATATACAACTCTTCTTCCAGAAATCCATTTAGGAATGCAGTTTTTACATCCATCTGCCAAATTTCATAATCATAAAATGCGGCAATCGCTAACATGATTCGGACAGACTTAAGCATCGCTACAGGTGAGAAAGTCTCATCGTAGTCAACCCCTTGAACTTGTCGAAAACCTTTCGCGACAAGTCGAGCTTTGTAGACAGTAACATTACCATCAGCGTCAGTCTTCTTCTTGAAGATCCATTTATTCTCAATTGCTTGCCGATCATCGGGCAAGTCAACCAAAGTCCATACTTTGTTCTCATACATGGATCCCATCTCAGATTTCATGGCTTCAAGCCACTTTGCGGAATCTGGGCTCACCATCGCTTCTTCATAGTTTGTAGGTTCATCATGATCTAGTAGCATGACTTCCAGAACAGGATTACCGTACCACTCTGGTGCGGATCTTACTCTGGTTCATCTACGAGGTTCAGTAGTATCTTGATCTGAAGTTTCATGATCATTATCATTAGCTTCCTCACTAACTGGTGTAGGTGTCACTGAAACAGTTTTCTGTGACGTAGTACTTTCCAGTAAGGGAGCAGGTACAGTTACCTCGTCAAGTTCTACTTTCCTCCCACTCACTTCTTTCGAGAGAAACTCCTTCTCTAGAAAGGATCCATTCTTAGCAACGAATGTCTTGCCTTCGGATCTGTGATAGAAGGTGTACCCAACAGTCTCCTTTGGGTATCCTATGAAGACACATTTCTCCGATTTGGGTTCGAGCTTATCAGGTTGAAGCTTTTTCACATAAGCATCGCAGCCCCAAACTTTAAGAAACGACAACTTTGGTTTCTTGCCAAACCATAGTTCATAAGGTGTCGTCTCAACGGATTTTGATGGTGCCCTATTTAACGTGAATGCGGCCGTCTCTAAAGCATAACCCCAAAACGATAGCGGTAAATCTGTAAGAGACATCATAGATCGCACCATATCTAGTAAAGTACGATTACGACGTTCGGACACACCATTACACTGTGGTGTTCCGGGTGGCGTGAGTTGCGAAACTATTCCACAGTTTTTCAAATGTACACCAAACTCGTAACTCAAATATTCTCCTCCACGATCAGATCGTAGAAACTTTATTTTCTTGTTACGATGATTTTCAACTTCACTCTGAAATTCTTTGAACTTTTCAAATGTTTCAGACTTATGTTTCATTAAGTAGATATACCCATATCTGCTTAAATCATCTGTGAAGGTGAGAAAATAACGATATCTGCCACGAGCCTCAATATTCATCGGACCACATACATCGGTATGTATGATTTCCAACAAATCTGTTGCTCTCTCCATAGTACCGGAGAACGGTGTTTTAGTCATCTTGCCCATGAGGCACGGTTCGCAAGTACCAAGTGATTCATAATCAAGTGGTTCCAAAAGTCCATCAGTATGGAGTTTCTTCATGCGCTTTACACCGATATGACCTAAACGACAGTGCCACAAATAAGTTGCACTTTCATTATCAACTCTGCATCTTTTGGCTTCAACATTATGAATATGTGTATTACTACTATCGAGATTCAATAAGAATAGACCACTCTTCAAGGGTGCATGACCATAAAAGATATTACTCATATAAATAGAACAACCATTATTCTCTGATTTAAATGAATAACCGTCTCGCATCAAACAAGATCCAGATATAATGTTCATGTTCAACGCTGGCACCAAATAACAATTATTTAGGTTTAATATTAATCCCGAAGGTAGATGTAGAGGTAGTGTGCCGACCGCGATCACATCGACTTTGGAACCGTTTCCCACGCGCATCGTCACCTCGTCCTTTGCCAGTGCCCGCTTATTCCGTAGTCCCTGTTTCGAGTTGCAAATATTAGCAACAGAACCAGTATCAAATACCCAGGTGCTACTGCGAGCTCTAGTAAGTTACACATCAATAACATGTATATCACATATACCTTTGTTCACCTTGCCATCCTTCTTATCCGCCAAATACTTGGGGCAGTTCCGCTTCCAGTGACCAGTCTGCTTGCAGTAGAAGCACTCAGTTTCAGGCTTAGGTCCAGACTTGGGTTTCTTCTCTTGAGTAGCAACTTGCTTGCCGTTCTTCTTGAAGTTCCCCTTCTTCTTCCCTTTGCCCTTTTTCTTGAAACTAGTGGTTTTGTTAACCATCAACACTTGATGCTCCTTCTTGATTTCTACCTCCGCAGCTTTCAGCATTGCGAAGAGCTCGGGAATAGTCTTGTTCATCCCTTGCATATTATAGTTCATCACGAAGCTCTTGTAGCTTGGTGGCAGTGATTGGAGAATTCTGTCAATGACGCAATCATCCGGAAGATTAACTCCCAATTGAATCAAGTGATTATTATACCCAGACATTTTGAGTATATGCTCACTGACAGAACTGTTCTCCTCCATCTTGCAGCTATAGAACTTATTGGAGACTTCATATCTCTCAATCCGGGCATTTGCTTGAAATATTAACTTCAACTCCTGGAACATCTCATATGCTCCATGACGTTCAAAACGTCGTTGAAGTCCCGATTCTAAGCTGTAAAGCATGGCACACTGAACTATCGAGTAGTCATCAGCTTTGCTCTGCCAGACGTTCATAACATCTGGTGTTGCTCCAGCAGCAGGCCTGGCACCCAGCGGTGCTTCCAGGACGTAATTCTTCTGAGCAGCAATGAGGATAATCCTCAAGTTACGGACCTAGTCCGTATAATTGCTACCATCATCTTTCAACTTTGCTTTCTCAAGGAACGCATTAAAATTCAACGGAACAACAGCACGAGCCATCTATCTACAATCAACATAAACAAGCAAGATACTATCAGGTACTAAGTTCATGATAAGTTTAAGTTCAATTAATCAAATTACTTAAGAACTCCCACTTAGATAGACATCCCTCTAATCTTCTAAGTGATTACGTGATCCAAATCAACTAAACCATAACCGATCATCACGTGAGATGGAGTAGTTTTCAATGGTGAACATCGTTATGTTGATCATATCTACTATATGATTCACGCTCGACCTTTTGGTCTCCGTGTTCCGAGGCCATATCTACATATGCTAGGCTCGTCAAGTTTAACCTGAGTATTCTGCGTGTGCAAAACTGGCTTGCACCCGTTGTAGATGGACGTAGAGCTTATCACACCCGATCATCACGTGGTGTCTGGGCATGACGAACTTTGGCAACGATGCATACTCAGGGAGAACACTTCTTGATAATTTAGTGAGAGATCATCTTATAATGCTACCGTCAATCAAAGCAAGATAAGATGCATAAAAAGATAAACATCACATGCAATCAATATAAGTGATATGATATGGCCATCATCATCTTGTGCTTGTGATCTCCATCTCCGAAGCACCGTCATGATCACCATCGTCACCGGTGCGACACCTTGATCTTCATCGTAGCATCGTTGTCGTCTCGCCAATCTTATGCTTCCACGACTATCACTACCGTTTAGTAATAAAGTAAAGCATTACATCACAATTGCATTGCATACAATAAAGTGACAACCATATGGCTCCTGCCAGTTGCCGATAACTCGGTTACAAAACATGATCATCTCATACAATAAAATTCAGCATCATGCCTTGACCATATCACATCACAACATGCCCTGCAAAAACAAGTTAGACGTCCTCTACTTTGTTGTTGCAAGTTTTACGTGGCTGCTACGGGCTTAAGCAAGAACCAATCTCACCTACGCATCAAAACCACAACGATAGTTTGTCAAATAGACTCCGTTTTAACCTTCGCAAGGACCGGGCGTAGCCACACTTGGTTCAACTAAAGTTGGAGAGACAGTCGCCCGCAAGCCACCTATGTGCAAAGCACGTCGGGGGAACCGGTCTCGCGTAAGCGTACGCGTAATGTTGGTCCGGGTCGTCTCGTCCAACAATGCCGCCGAACCAAAGTATGACATGCTGGTAGGCAGTATGACTTATATCGCCCACAACTCACTTGTGTTCTACTCGTGCATATAACATCAACATAAATAACCTAGGCTCGGATGCCACTGTTGGGTTTCGTAGTAATTTCAAAAAAATTCCTACGCACACGCAAGATCATGTGATGCATAGCAACGAGAAGGGAGAGTGTTGTCTACGTACCCAACGCAGACCGACTGCGGAACCGCTGACACGACGTAGAGGAAGTAGTCGTACGTCTTCACGATCCAACCGATCAAGCACCGAAACTACGGCACCTCCGAGTTCGAGCACACGTTCAGCTCGATGACGATCCCCGGACTCCGATCCAGCAAAGAGTCGGGGAAGAGTTCCGTCAGCACGACAGCGTGGTGACGATCTTGATGTACTACAGCAGCAGGGCTTCGCCTAAACTCCGCTACAGTATTATCGAGGAATATGGTGGCTGGGGCACCGCACACGGCTAAGGAATAGATCACGTGGATCAACTTGTGTGTTTCTAGGGTGCCTCTGCCTCAGTATATAAAGGAGCCAAGGGGGAGGGGGGCGCCGGCCAGGAGGAGGGCGCAGGAGGAGTCCTACTCCTTTCGGGAGTAGGACTCCCCCCCCCAATCCTAGTTGGACTAGGATTCCCCGAGGGGGAAAGAGGGAGAGGGGGGCCGGCCACCTCTCCTAGTCCTAATAGGACTAGGGGAGGGGGAAGGCACGCAGCCACCTTGGGCTGCCCCTTTCTCCTTTCCACTAAAGCCCATTAAGGCCCATATGGCTCCCGGGGGGTTCCGGTAACCTCCCGGTACTCCGGTAAAATCCCGATTTCACCCGGAACACTTCTGATATCCAAACATAGGCTTCCAATATATCAATATTTACGTCTCGACCATTTCGAGACTCCTCGTCATGTCCGTGATCACATCCGGGACTCCGAACAACCTTCGGTACATCAAAATGCATAAACTCATAATATAACTGTCATCGTAACCTTAAGCGTGCGGACCCTACGGGTTCGAGAACAATGTAGACATGACCGAGACACGTCTCCGGTCAATAACCAATAGTGGGACCTGGATGCCCATATTGGCTCCTACATATTCTACGAAGATCTTTATCGGTCAGACCGCATAACAACATGCGTTGTTCCCTTTGTCATCGGTATGTTACTTGCCCGAGATTCGATCGTCGGTATCCAATACCTAGTTCAATCTCGTTACCGGCAAGTCTCTTTACTCGTTCCGTAATACATCATCTCACAACTAACATATTAGTTGTAATGCTTGCAAGGCTTATGTGATGTGCATTACCGAGAGGGCCCAGAGATACCTCTCCGACAATCGGAGTGACAAATCCTAATATTGAAATACGCCAACCCAACATGTACCTTTGGAGACACCTGTAATGCTCCTTTATAATCACCCAGTTACGTTGTGACGTTTGGTAGCACCCAAAGTGTTCCTCCGGCAAACGGGAGTTGCATAATCTCGTAGTTATAGGAACATGTATAAGTCATGAAGAAAGCAATAGCAACATACTAAACGATCGGGTGCTAAGCAAATGGAATGGGTCATGTCAATCAGACCATTCAACTAATGATGTGACCTCGTTAATCAAATAACAACTCATTGTTCATGGTCAGGAAACATAACCATCTTTGATTAACGAGCTAGTCAAGTAGAGGCATACTAGTGACACTTTGTTTGTCCATGTATTCACACATGTATTATGTTTCCGGTTAATACAATTCTAGCATGAATAATAAACATTTATCATGATTATAAGGAAATAAATAATAACTTTATTATTGCCTCTAGGGCATATTTCCTTCAATAACAACAAGCATACAAGCAAGCAAGGGTAGAAACACTAAAGAGCTCGCACAAGTAAAGGTAAGAGATAACCAAGAGTGGATCTGGTGAAGACGAGGATGTGTTACCGAAGTTCCTTCCTTTTGAGGGGTAGTACGTCTCCGTTTGAGCGGTGTGGAGGCACAATGCTCCCCAAGAAGCCACTAGGGCCACCGTATTCTCCTCACGCCCTCACACAATGCGAGATGCCGTGATTCCACTATTGGTGCCCTTGAAGGTGGCGACCGAACCTTTACAAACAAGGTTGGGGCAATCTCCACAACTTAATCGGAGGCTCCCAACAAGACCACGAAGCTTCACCACAATGGAATATGGCTCCGAGGTGACCTCAACCGTCTAGGGTGCTCAAACACCCAAGAGTAACAAGATCCGCTAGGGATGAGTGGGGGAATCGAAAATCCCTTGGTGGAAGTGTAGATCGGAGCCTTCTCAACCACTCCCGAGCAAATCAACAAATTTGATTGGCTAGAGAGATAGATCGGGCGAAAATGAAGCTTGGAGTATTTAATGGAGCTTGAGCAATAAATGGAGCTTGGGGGAAGAAGAGGTAGGTGAGAAGGAAGAGGGGACTCCCTTTTATAGTGGGGGCAACAATCCCGTTGCCCCCCACCAACCAGCCCCACACAGGGCGGTACTACCATTGAGAGGAGGCGGTACTACCGCCAGGACAACGGTACTGCCGCGCCAGCCAGCGGTACTGCCGCGCTGAGGAGACTAGTAGGGAACGGACCCAAATGTGGTACTACCGCGGTGGTAGGGCGGTACTACCGCTCCTGGAATGGTACTACCGCCACTACAACCATGACTAGTGCCGCAAAACCCAACACGAGAAAAAGACCTCTCGAATTGAGGCGGTAGGAACCAGACTGCCCAGCGGTACTACGGCAGTGGGGTCAAGGGCGGTAGTACCATTGTGGAGCGGTACTGCCGCTTGTGACCCTTCGGCCGTAGTACCGTGGGCAGTGCGGTACTACCGCTGGGGCGCGAGAGAGAGAAGAAATCTCTCAAAGAAGCTGAGGACAAGGCGGAGGTGCCAGGCCCCTAACGGTACTACTGCTGTGGAGCCATGGGCGGTACTACCGCTGCGGAGCGGTACTGCCGCTTGTGGCTTCTCAGCGGTACTACCGCTGGGTGCGCGGTACTACCGCTTTGACCCAGACAGGACAAGGAAGAGAGAGGAGAGATCTCTTCAATGGAAAGGAAATGCTCGGAGGGTGAGAAGCTGATGTGTACGTGATGATTCCACCCATGCAAAACCCCAGCGGACCCCCTCTTGATAGTACGGTGCCTTCTACGCAACTAGTCCACCGAGAAATAAACGAAAGAGCTACACCGTCTTGAAATACACTCTGAGGGGAAGAAGGCGTCTCGTGCCAGGGGAGAATCTGTGAATTATTCAAAGCACAAGATTAGTCCACAAACATGTTGTCATCAATCACCAAAACTACCTTGAGAGAGATAGGCCGTAACACCTGTTCAATATCATACGCAATCCTCGCGGGCCAGATGATGATCAGAATGAAGAAGATTATGACGACTCCGAATATCTAAACAACACCGGGGAGGGTGATATGATATTCAATCGCGACGACCGAATTGATGAAGTCATGAACTATGAACATGACGAAGAAAATGTTGATCTTGAAACAACAAAGACCGGCGAGGTATATATATTTATATAAGCAGGCATCTGGTGATCATCACATGTTTTAAATGACTTGAAGATATATTAATGAATCGATCTTTCTTCTTTCAGCCATCCGGATCGAGCAAATCTTCATGCAACAGGAAACGAGGCCCGAACAAAAAGTTGAAGGAAGGCGTAAAGTACAATATCGAGGCCATCAAACCTAATGGCGAACCATTAGCGCCTAAGAAGATTGCGGACAAGTTCATTCGTCAGTGCGGAGTTCTTGTGAAGGACCAACTCCCAATCTCCCTTCAAGAATGGAGAGAGCTAGCAAAGCCACGTCCAGGAGTTACTTTTGTCGACGACAGACAAAAACTTCTGCTTTGGGAAACGCTCATGGAACATTTCACCCTACCAGATCATTTCACATATGCAGATGTGGAGAAAGTCAAGGATGCTGCTCTTAGGAAGATGGCGGTTGCATTCAAGAACCACAAGATTCGTGAATGGGCCAAGTACGTCAAGGGAGGAAGGAAGACTCTAGTATTCGAGGGAACACTAGAGAAGCAAAGTGCTCATTGGGGCGATTTCATGAAATTCAAGGATTCGGAATTATCTAAGGAACGGTCGAGAATAAACAAGGCCAATGCCGCAAAAAAGGATAAGTTCCATAAGTTGGGGCCAGGTGGCTATGCGGTGGGAATGCCTAAGTGGGATAAGTCTGAGAAAGAGATGCTGGATGCAGGTGTCACTCCAGAAACATTGAGCTGGCCCCCCAGGTGCAGGACTTGGTTCTATGCGCATGGGGGGAGTTGGACCCGAAGACAGGCAAAGTTTCGAAGAAGGCATGTCTGGACGGAGCCGAAGATAAGCTACTTGTTGCAATAGAAGAGGCTCGATCAGGGGTGTTCGAGCCCAATAGAGAGAACGAAGAGCTTACGCGTGCCCTGGGAAATCCTGAACACCCGGGAAGAACACGAGGCATGGGCGCTATGCCGTGGTATGAGGGGTTTTCGGACTGGAACGCCGACTACAGAACCCGTGCGAGAAAGAAGATTGTGGAGGAGAAGAAGAGGAAGATGGAGGAGGAGCAGAGGAAGCTAGACTATGAACGCCTTCAAGGCCTAGAATCAGCGCACGCGGACTTGGCAGTCAAATTCCAGCGGCAGCAAGAGCAGATCGACTCACTTAGCCAGCAAAGGGGGTCTCAGCAGCTAGCGGATGATCCACCATTGGATAGCACCGTCCTATCCATGCCGAGAAGCAGCATGGGTTCCGCCCCGGGCGACGCATTGCTGGATAGCTACCCAGTGGATGACATCATGGAGAACACTAACTGCGAGCTACACTTCAAAATGAAGAACATATCCATGAAGGTGGCGGACGCCCTTGCTTTTACAAATCCCCCCGAGGCAACCTTCCATTGCAACCCGATTCCAGCGGGCTATACTCGTGTCTTGGTTGATGAGGTGGTGGACCAATATTCGAGCTAGAGCTTGACATTCCTGGAGGTGACGATGAGCACACACTGGGAGAGGCCAACCATCGTATCATCCTATGGAGAAAGGATTGCATCATCTTTCGAAGGCCACCGACACCGCGTCATCCGACTCCTCGTCGAAGTCCGCCACCGAGTCAGCAGACTCCCGCTCCTCCAAGTCCACCAATGCGTCAGGCCACTCCTCCTCCAAGTCCGGCACAGCTTCAGACCACTCCTCCTCCTCCAAGTCCAGCAAAGCGTCAGGCCACTCCTCCTCCAAGTCCAGCACAGCTTCAGGCCACTCCTCCTCCTCCAACTCAGCCACATCAGCCGTCTTCGCCGCCTCAGCAATCACGGAAGAGAGCCGCCTCAGCTATGGTGCGTAGCGGTACAAGTCGAGGTAGTACTGGAGGTACAGGCGGAGGCAAGCGATTTCAATATGGTCCAAGCCTCGCGCCTCTTCCGCAGAGGCCTTACGACAAGTCCGAGGAGGAAAACGTAGCCATATCGAAGGCCGAGGTGGAAGCCCATTTTGCACCAAAACCGCCATCGCCGCCAAGGGAGAAAGTGCCTGTGGAAAAGATTGGCCACTTCATTCGTATGGCTAGAGCACCAGCTCCCAAGCCTGTTGACACAGACTATGAGCGCCACATCAAGAAGTTAAATCGAGCACGTCTACAGAAAGAGGCGAGCTCGAGCTCGAGCAAATCAGCTGGCAAAAGGAGCGGTAAAACCGTTCCCCAGCTGGGAGAACAGGCGGCGCAATCAATCCCCCCGCTTGTTGTGCCAACAACACATGAGAGTAGGCGCGCCCAATATTATTGTGGGCAAACCGTTAATGTTCCCGGGGTGGGTGATGTGGTAATAACCGAGGAGCATATTGCGCAGGCTGAAACGATCGGGATCACTGTTGGACAACTCCTCGATATCGAGCCCATGTCTCTGACTAGAAAGGAGGAAATAAAACGGAAATATGTCCGGGGCCAACCTTTGGTCGAGCCAGACGAGGTCAAGAACCTCCCAACGAGAATGTATGAATTGCATCGATGGTACATGGACATTACCAAGATTTCCAATGGAGAGTCCCTCATGGTGAATGTCAAGGAGGAGCATTACTATCATGAGAAAGCTCTGGCCGTTGAGTATTCAGAACTGTTTCAGTTATACAATCAAGACGCACTCGACAAATCTATCGTCAGTTGCTATTGTCTGTAAGTGATTTCTTTCTGTAATTTAAGTCTCAAGCTAGTTGTAGTGATCATTTTGATCAATCATTACCTGTAATTATCCTCACTATATTCTTTTCTGTGGTATTATGCAGGATGAAGATTTATGAAATGAAAAAAGGTGGACGCTATGGCATTGGGTTCGTTGACCCAAATACCATTAATGAATACACATGGAAATTAGATCCATATTATGAAAAAAGTGTAGAGGAAAGCATGCTAGAGTTTTTCAAGCGCCTCAAATACAATGAAGATATACTACTTCCTTACAACTTCGAGTGAGTCACACTATCTTGTACTACAAATTCTGTTTTTGCCTACTAGCTAGCTACATGTTTTTGCTTACATATGCCCGCTTAATTAAGACATGCAAATGTGTGTGCATGCAGATTTCACTGGATCTTGTTAATCATTAAAGTTGATGAAGGAACAGTTGAAGTACTAGACTCACTACTTAAGAAAGCAAGTGACTACGCCATCGTGAAGGGGATAGTCAACAGGTAATTTCAATCATTATTAACTATATCTCGGCCTATTTAATTAGTTCGTCATTTCCTGATAACAACTATTTAATAACTCATTTATTCATTTTCTTTGTCGGCGGGCAGGGTTTGGGCAAAGTTCATCAGGGCCACTCCAGGCCCATGGAACCAAAATCTGAAATGGTATCAACCCCAGGTAAGTAATTAAATAGTACTAGCTAGCTGCCATCTCTTTAACTATCATACTTGATTAATTATTATCTGATCAAATTCCATTCTCGTAAAGGCCCTGAAGCAGGCGTCGGGGAATAATCTGTGTGCATACTACGTTTGCGAGAATATTCGCATGATGGCGTCCGAAAGGAGCAAATCTCAAAGACAGGAGTGGGTACGTTTGTCAGAACACTATTCACAATTTTTACACCATTATCGATATCTAGTCACACAACTAATACACATGCATATTGATCTCCTTCTTAACAGTTCAAAGAGGTACGGGAGAAGCTCCTAACAGAGGAGCGCATACAAGCAATTCAAGAGGAAATAGCGGGATTTTTGCTCGACCAGGTCATAGATCCCAAAGGAGAATACTATTACCCACTACCGCCCCCATGAACCACTTCCAATTGTTATCGTACTCCGAAGGCACCAATTAGGCTAATGACACACACACACACACACACACACACACACACACACATATATATATATATATGCATAACGAGTACAATATGTAGTATCGTAAAATACCAGCAAACGAAAAAAAATTAAATGGAAAAGACAAAATTAAATGAAAAAGAAATCATAAACCCAAAACTCCCCAACCTTTTAATACCGGTTGGTGACACCAACCGGTACTAAATGGCTCCCTGCCCCCGAAGCTGGCTCGTGCCACGTGGTTGCCCTTTAGCACCGATTCGTGCTGAACCGGTACTAAAGAGGGGGGGCTTTAGTGCCTACACTTTAGCGCCGGTTACGAAACCGGCACTAAAGGGCCTTACGAACCAGTGCTATTGCCCGGTTCTGCACTAGTGGGTGGTGCTGCCATGCTCGTCTTACCAAACCAAGATCAATGAAGGCTACATCCCCGTGAATTGAATTGAGGAAAGTGGGTGGCATTTGTTCTTTTCCTTGTTCTTGCTACTATTTTAAATCAAAACACAAGCAGATTGGTGTTTGACCAACGGCTGGCCTTTCCCAAGTGCTCTTTACTAGGTCTGCGAAAATCATCTCGCTGCAGCCAACCCAATGCGTATTTAAATGGACATCGTGCAGGTGGACCGTATGCAGAATTTGGAGTTGAGAACAATTGGTGCATGAACCGGTAGCGACTCAATCTGCTCTAGCGTGTGCGTCGTTACCATGGGGGGTTTAGATTTCGAGTCGATATCCATCAAAACACAAAAGTGTCCCGGACGGGCAGTTGAGGTTTGGCGGTGTGGTCGGCAAACGCGGCGGCCGGCGGGGGGCAGTGGAGTAACGGGGCTGCCAGGGAGTGTGACCTTGTCACACCAGTAGACTCCCTTGCGATCGAGGGTTTCGAGTTAACGAGTGCAGCAGTCGATTGAGTGTATTCTACGAGGGTGTCTAAGTTCTTGGTCTAAGTGAGTGCGCTTTGCTTTGTTCCGGGCAGCTTCGCCTAGGCATCGAGGGCAGGGGTGGCCGCTCCGCTGCCGCCACCGGCGCCGGGAACAACATCACCATCACGCATCTGATCGCTTTCAGCGACGCCGTTGAATATGTGAGTGTGGCATCGCCGGCGTGAGTCCATCAGTATTATCTATTACTCGTGTGTGCTACTCTATTTGGTAGCCAAGTTACCTCAATAACTAGTACTTCCTCCAATCCAAAATAAGTGCCGCAAGTTTGAAAGATGAAACTACGTCTTATCATTAATCTAGTGATATATGTTTGACATTATAGATGTAAATATTTTGCTCCATAATCTTGGTCAAAGTTTGTGATGTTTGATTTTTTTTTTAAACTATATGCACTACATTATGAAATGGAGGAAGTGGTAGTTGGGTAATTGTTGAGATTTTGTGCTAAAAAATGCTATTGGGGTGATGGTGATCATGGACTTGGATCGTATGCACGGTTCCAGCTTCAACCATCTTTGAGAGGTTCAGTGGTGAACATTCTCAAGATGGTACTTATTCATGTCTGCAGTGTAGCCAAGTGCAAGCAATTGAGCATCAACATTTTTTGCGTCTAGGCTTGCTAGTTATGCTATAAGTATGCCAGCTAATGGACCATGTTTTCAACATTGCTCTTGTGTTCCCTGCACTACGTTTCTCCCTTTCCACTTCCAGAACTATTGTGTCGGTGAGAAAAATGATGGACAGATATACTGCTGTTTGCCAGCATTCTGTTCATTGACAAAGAACTTTTACACTATATGCATCATGTATATAAGACAACGAAAACACAGCCCCATAAACCGAGCAAGTGGGCAAAGGCTACAGGCGATTCCATAACATAGGTTTCTCATAACAAATTAAACAGCAGCCATACAGCAAAAGAAACTACGAAGGCTTGCCGGGCGGTGTTCTCACAACACACTAACGATGCTGTACAGCAAATAATTTACACCCCAATCAGCAGTACAATATAGCTTTAGGTTTGCACGATGGTGTTGTAAAACAGAATCGCCAATACAGGTTGCGGGTACGTAAATACTCTAGCTAGTAAAGGAAGCAAGTACTATGTATTCACAATTGCAGGTCTTCTCATCAGATTGATCATCCATTCCATGATCTTTTCCAAACAATTTACAATTATTTGGGCTAGCAGTTGCCACTTGTACTTTCGATCAGAGATCTTGCTCGCCTCTGTTCCACCGATACCCATAAGATATGTGTCACTCCTCTTCCATTTGGACCGTAAAAACATCAGGAGGTAACTAGCAGCAAACTTGCAAGGTTCAACCTGATGACCAATTGCAGAATAACAACATAAGCAGCTTAGCAGTAGCATCTTGTATAGTACAGTGTATTGGATCTCCACATCTTCTCCCCTGTGGAATAAATATGTACAAAGATTTAACAGATTATTATGAAAACACAAATTTCTTCCTGCTAAGTATGGCAAATTCAAATTACAGAAAACAATATAACTTCTATATGCACAACATAAATAGGAATGCACCTAACAAGTAACAACACAACATTGAACTGGAATCTAAGGACTGTTCCATCTCTCGTCGGTACCAATCATCCCCCAAGTAAAACAAGATTTGAGTGGTACCTGTATAACGTCAGAGAGGAGATAATCAACCCGAAACTTGTAAGGAAGTTGAACGTGATGTGCAAATGCAGCATAACAGCATACGCAGCTTTGTAGTACGTAGTAGCATCTTGTGTGGGGTAGTCCATGGCATTTTCCCCAAGCTGAGTACACTGCATACAACAAAGCAGAGGAGTTTATTTCATCAGCAAATGCATTGAAAAACGCGTCGAGTATCCAGTCCACACTATTTTCTCCATGGCATATATGTTGAATAAGGAAGGGTTAAGATTTACCTTATCCCCGTTTGATCCTTGTCAGTTGCCTTCAACAATAGGAGTAGTTTCTGAACCAATATATAAGGCATATATAAGGCAGCGCACCATGAGTTGTATCTTCAGCAAGCATCTTCGTCATGAGAAGTGCAAGAGAAGAAATCATCTCCATCATCTTCTACATTGGAGCCTTGGATGTGGTGGAAAATAAAAACTACATAGACATGAATTGTAACTTGTGAGTGTATATGTATAGTAGTACCAATTATCATCTCAATCGGTTGATAGCTATTTATATGCTAGTACTACTAGCTGAACGGAATGCAAGTTAATTAGCTGACCTGATTGCGCCCGTCGTCGCCATGGCCACCACTTGCGATTATGAGCGGATCTCTCCTGCTGTTGCTGCCTTCGAAAATTAGCCAATACTTCCTCCCGCGCTTCATATACAGAGGGGTCTATGTTATGCATTCTCCAGACCTCTGTTAGTCGCAGCAGGGGATGGTTGGGGTGTGCCTCCACTTCCCCTTGCAGCACACCAAGCTTCGCCACTCTAGCCCCCAAACCAAGTGAAATGTCCTTGACCCTTGGGAGATGTTTGATGCCAATAAATTCCACACATCGGCCGCGACGGAATTGTATCTTTTCCAGCTGGTGCGAGGTGTCCTCTTCGAATATCACCTCTCTCACTCGATCCGGGTAAAAAATATCTAGTTCCCTGAGATTTGGGAATGCTCTTGCTCCAAAGACTAGACTCTTCCCAACATAAGCATTCTGACGAAGACGAAGGAGCATAAGGTTGGGCAGTGTGCCTAATAGTTCCATGGTTTTATCACCTTTCAGCTCGCTATGCCCTAGATAAATCTTCACTAAATGTATCAAACTTCCAATCCAGTCTGGCATTTCTTCAAGACGTCCAACCAGCTTGAGGCTCCTCATGGATAGGGGAGGAGAAGAAACAGAATGCAGCCACTCGAGAGAGCCATTTTGGCTCGCATTCACCTTAAGAGAGCATAGGGAAGTGAACTTCTCGATAGCTGCACAAAGTAACTTGCATTTTTGCTCGGTAGCCTCTTTCGTTACCACCCCAAGTTTTTTTAGCTGCACAAGCTCACCTAGCTCTTTAATTGCATTGGCATCACTCCGTTTGATGTCCACAACCTCTAGTGTTTGTAACTCTTGTAACTTGCTAATCCCTCTCGGCACACTTACACCTTTGTATATTGACCAATGCCTAAAGCAAGGCATGCGTGGCTTCAAAGCTTTTTCATGAGAATCATCAGTAATCATCTGATGATACATCATGTCCATCAAACATCCCATAGAGGGCTCACCAATATAATACAACCAATATGTTTTTCTACACCGGATGCTACGGAGACTCACAAGGTTACAAATCTCATTTGGTATCACTGATATATCTGTCATTCTTATCTCCAAAGTCTGCAAACCTTTTAATTTTCCTATAGATCTCGGAATTCTATAAATCTTTGAATATGCTTTAGCACTTCCAATATTCAAATACTTCAAGTGGCGTAACAATCCTATGTCCTTGATATCTTTCTTTGTGATTCCGAAGTGTGCACCATGTAGATCCAGGACTCTAAGCATTCTCGTGCTAGGTGAAAAAGGGGGGGCTGGTGGCTCTATGGGTCTCTCACCAAACATAGTTAATGACCTGACATGCCTCCAATCTATGCATTCCTTTAGGAACTTTCTACCATGGTATGATACATGACGAAAATTCTCCTCTGTCACACTAGTTACATTATCGTCCGCGGTCAAGTACACAAAATTTTCATCCCTAGCAATTGAAACCATGACATCACGCATGATATCATGGACTCGACAGCTCTTAACGGTTCCTTCCACATTCACTCTTGATGGTATAATCATGCTTCGGTTGATTAGTTCAATGAAATAACTTTTTCCAACATCCTCGATGTTTACCATACCCCTAGCTTTGATGAACCCCTCAGCTATCCATCTATCTACTAGAGGCCTTCTCTTAATTTCAAAATCCTCAGGAAAGATGCTTAGGTACAAAAAGCACGACTTTAGATGAGATGGTAGGTGGTTGTAGCTCAAAGTAACCACCCTCCTCATTGCTTCAAGGCTTGGGTTAGTCTCAAGCTCTGAAGGGAGATGATCATAAAATTGTCCCCACTCGGCTACCTCTTTTGTGGCAAGGACGCCACCTATCATGAGTATAGCCAATGGTAAACCACCACACTTTTTAACTAATTTTTCAACTATGTTCCCATCTCTCTCCATGTCTTCCTGCCTTTTCCTACTCTTTCTTAGTAACAAATTTGTAGCATCAACTGATTGTAGAGGTTTGAGTTGGTAGATATGTGAGTCACGAGAACACTCCTTAGCTAAGCCCATATCTCGTGTTGTTACTACTATGCGACTGCCTTTCCTATTATTGCTATCAACCGCAAATTCTTGGATCCACCTCCACATATCTATGGTCCACAAGTCATCAGAAACAATAAAATACCTTTCATCCTTGAGCTCTTCCATGAGGTACTTGGAGAGGTCACCCACTTGCACTGCCTTCCCTTTAAGTTCTTTCAAGCATTTCTTCAGTGACTCGGGTCCCAAAAGCTGCCTGATCATATCCTTGAGCATCTCTATCTTGAAAATTGAATGTGATACTGTGATCCAAGCAACACAAGAGAATTTTTGCACAATATCTTCCTTACTTTCATATGTCTTCCTTGCAAGAGTAGTCTTTCCTAAACCACCCATGCCGACAACACATATTACCTTGGGAGAACCATCTTCAGTGTTGACATCCATCAGGTTTATCAACTCCTCCTTAGGCTTGGAAAAGCCCACAAGTTCTGCTTCATCAATGTTGCTAGCCGCGTGATTGCGGACATCTTCGCTGTAGGAATCCACCTCCCCAACGCTGTTGGAGGCCTCCGTCTTGATCAAGTTGTAGCGTGTATTCCTAATGCTTACTTCTTCAACTCTGAGTTTGAGGTCACGGATCTGCATGGCGATCTGATGGCGGTCTTTGAGCTTCATCAGCTGCCGCGACAAGCTTTGGCTTCTCACATGCACCATGAATTCGCTAAGGCAATCTTCAATATTGTACGATAAGTCTCTGACCTGCTTCGCCCACACCTTCAGCAGAATGTCTTTCATCTCAATCGCTTCAGCAGTCAGCAGAAATGCCTGCATCGTCTCTAGCTCATCTTTAATGAACCTGCCAAACAAACATGCATAAGAAATGTAGGACAACAGTTGGTGTCGTCCAAGAGCTCGTATTATGCAGCAACGTGTAGGGAAATTTGCACCTCAGTAGCTCAGTGAATAGACTTTAGACCCGCCACATACATAAATGTAGCAATGCTGACGTCTAAAGGTCTAAGCAACTACAAACTTAATTACTCCCTTAAGTTGTACTAAAGCGGCGACAAATAATATGAATTGAAGGGAGTACCAGATATCCTTCCGCACACCCATCAGCAAGCTCATCTCGGCGGCGGCGGCGGAGGCGGCCTTGCAGATGGCACCCCCCAGCATGGACCTCGCCATGCTCACCGCCGTCCCTGCCATGTCCGGCTGGTTTCTCTCTTTGCTCTTGTGTCTTTGTTTTTCAGGCTCTCTTGCTTAAGTTGGAACTACTATTTGCAGATCACAGGTAGGGGGAGGCGCTTATATAGCAAATCGACCGAGCCCTGGCTGTGAACCAGGTCTCATCTTGTCATCTTTACCCGTAGCCGTTGCACTCCACTAATGAATGAGCCTATGCGATAATACGCATATCTTCATCCGAGTATGCAATAATGGTCCTTGGACGGCAACACACGAGCGACATGTAATTTTCTTTTCTCATTTGTTTCAAAATTCTTTCACACGTGGCTTTTGTTCCCCTATATATCTACTCTTTGCTATGCGCGCGGGAACGAGTTTACCCAAGCCGCCGCTTAGAAGCGAAAGGGGAGGGAACATGTTAATTAAAAAGCATAGTAATCATTTAACAACATTGACTTGGTATTGTGGGTGTCCATTTTTTCATATAAACTTGAAATTTTGACTTTTTTTTTAGAAAACTTTCAATCCATTCATCTTCAATCATGCTTCAATCATGGTAATACAACGAACACTAGAAATAATAAAAATTGCATCCAGATCCGTAGACCACCTAGCGACGACTACAAGCACTGAAACGAGCCAATCCTTAAGGCAATAATTATCCTTTGGACTATGACACACGAGCGACGTGTGTTTTATTGTTTGCCCCAAAATACTTCCGCTGAATTATTGTGGCTCGTGTTTTCGTGTATGTCTATTTGTTGTCCCACGAAAAAAGGAGAAATAATTGCAAGAAAGCTGCACACTAAAATTGCATCAAGGAAATACCAGCCAAAGATGAAAATTAAATGGCAAAGATGGACTTGTTAGCTTACGTGGAACAAATACACCCAATTGATATGATCATATACTCTCTCCGACGGATCTGTCCTTGATGGATTTGCTCGGATCTGGTCATTGTTCATCTACGTTCGTGTGTCTTCAGGTTTGATCTACTCTATCATTAATGGGCGACGATCGTTATTCCGTTGCGCTGGTCTTATGAGACTTTAGCATGACGAATTCCCAATTGTCTACTACAATTGTCCTGCTATGACGAGGAAGGGGCGATGACGTTGGCATGATGGAATTGAAAAAAAAACACTCAAACATTTTTTAAACTTTTGGGCAACATGCATGGTCTAGCATAATACTCACGGTAAAAGTTTCGGGACAAAATAATTTACGTCGTATCCCAACAAAATATGAAAGAATCAATACTATATAAACACTACTATTCACGATTTTTGTAGCTGCCCTTTCATATTTTTTTTTCCGCCCAGAATACGACATAGCTCATTTCGCCCCGAAACTTTTAAACGTGAGTACTATGACATAGCTCACTTCGTCCCAAAACTTCAAACATGGTGCGCCTTAACAATCGCTAAACCAACTCCAATATGGTTAAGGCAAACTGGTTATAAAATCAATCCCTGCATGTAACCAAAGAACAAGCAAGAATTTGAGATATGCAATTTGAATTGCAGGTATAACATGAAGTACTTAATCAACACTTATTAGGACCAGTGCCTTGAGCAAAACAGGGGTATTTATGTATCTTTGGGTGGACAGGAGGCCAAGACGGTCATGTATATACAGCACTTTGGACAAAATAAGGGTATGTATGTATCTCTAGGTGGACAGGAGGCCAAGATGGTCATGTAAATACAGCATTTGTTGTATAGTATTAGTGGAGGGCAGTATATGATATACAACAGCAGCAGTAGAGTACTTGTTCCAAAAAGGCAGCAAGGATGTGCAGGATTGTGGCGCGAAAGAATCGCAAATTCAGAATGCAATTCCTAAGATTTACTCGATAAATCCTCAACTAACGACTGCTACTGTATAAAAGAATTCATTTGCTGGGATTCTGTTCAAGTAGGCCCAGTATTCGTTGACTGGATCTGCTGCTTGCCGAAATATGCCCACTTAATTATGACAGGCAAGAGATACATACAATGTCTTCTAGAGTAGGAGTGTGTCCTATTGGGGATTAAGAAGGAATTCCAGAGCCAAAATCTTAGTACCTTGAGGCGGCAGCGCAGCCGAGTCATTCGATCCAACCAATACCTGGCATAGTTGAGAGCTTTGCTCTGCCGCCCCTCCCTCGACGGCAGGGGACGACTAAACAGAGCATGCAGCTAGCGGTCGAGCAAAAACAGAGGAAAAAACCTCTGTTTGTGGAGCTGCCAGCACTCTGTTTTTCCCTGAAACCTCTGTTCAAGAAGTAGCTTGTGTATTTTCAGAAGCTTGCAACTTCTTGTCCAATACAATACACCCACCGTCCATTGTTTCTCCTCTAACATGAGTATGTTCTGAACCCCCAACATAAATAAACACAACTAATATGCAGCAGCATGTGGGTTGAGGTATTGCAGCATATAGATAAGTAGTACATCTCTTCAAGCTAAAACTAAGAAGAAACATAAACTTTATTGGCACATGTAATTCGCCATGCTAGGTAGAGCATTCTCTTCCCTGGTATGGACTGCAGCAAACAAGTCCCGTCTATCTGCCCTTACATCATCTTCCACTTGAGACCAAGAAGCAGAAGCTGAACGCTGCCGGATGTCTCCCGCAACTAAAATTCTGATGTGTCATGGCATAATACTCAGTTCTACACCTGCCTACTGCACCAATAGGAGCACACGGAACTGAGTTTAATCTGTGCACCAATGACCAGATGGAGCAGAGTTTGTGGAAGAAACGTGAACCTTAGATTGGCAGGATGATAGGTAGTATCCGTAACGCTAGGGCTAGAACAAGTAGGAAATCTGAACATTTTTTATGTTCTCACACCCCTAGCTGTTGTCAAGCAAGATCTTAGCTGGATGCGAAACACGGTGTTGCATGCTATCTAAAACTAATAACCCTTAAAATTGTTATTGTTTGCACAATGGTGTAAAGCAATACAGCTCGCAGGCACTTATAATACCGTCAATGGAATCATCACAACCTTAACAGTAAAACATGACGCACTTGGCATCTTTCCTTCTGGGCAGGGAGAGGCCCGACAGCAACATTCCCAAAAGCCCTGGCGCCGCATGAACCGCAAGCAACAGACCGGTCAAGCCCAGAAGGCTGCCAGATGTGCATAATACGCTGGAGGAACTGCAATTGTCAGCGTTCAGTTTTACAGCAAGGTGTCTAGCATGAGAAGCTAAAGAGGAAAAACTTTTCGCATGGGGAGTTTACCGATCGATACAGGGCGGGTGCACCCAGCATACCTGAAACAGTAGGAATTTTCTATTTAATTGGCCGGATAAACAGCACTACATTCTAATTATCAAAAGGATAGATGGAACAGTAAGTTACGTGTAGCACAAGTTGTTTGTAAGAGTTTCCAACTCATCAGTGGTAAATTTGATCTCGTCCCATAGAACATGATAATGAAGTAGGCCAGCTGGTCCCCTGAAAGGAATCGACATTTGAATCAGCAATCTGCTCATTCCATCGAATGAACTGCAAATAAAGAAGGGCCAACCTGAATGCCAGCATGGCTACATATGTAGAAATCAAAATCCAACAGATGGCAAATCTTCCAACTCGATAACAGTGCATAGAACTATAAAAATAAATATGGTCAGGTTCAAAATTGAGCTAAACACAAGAAACTTGTTTGCACAAGCAACTAACCAGGCAGCATGTTTCCTGCTTCTATCAACAATATGTTTCCCATCAATGGCAGTGAAAGCCGGCAAGGATCTCCAAGGTCGGCACCGGTAAGAGGATAAGAATTGGAGAGCATCACCGGCAAGAAAGACGCGAGCAGCATCAGCATGGTAGGAGCACAGCAGATCAGCTAGGCTTCTCCATTGGTTCTGCTATCGACAGTGCCCTCCGCTTCCGATCATCCTCCAGGAACAAGGGGCCCTCACGGTCCTCCAAGGCTCTCGAATTCAACGCCATCACCCTTGACTTCCTATCAGTCCCTATCCTAAAATACACCGGTGGCCTCTCCTTTGGAACTATCCTTTTCCGACATCGACCTTGGTCCCTCCTCCCCTCATCAAGTTTTTCATCCTCTGATTGTGTGAAAGTGGGTGCAAAGTTCTCAAGGGCAGAGTGTTTCTTCCCCAAATTTGGCACGGCAACCTCTGGCACCTCCTTCTCCCCATAACACAGTGCCGACTGAATAAACGGATTGCTCTTGACCACAGCCCTATCTAGCTCCTTCCCCTTGCCAGCACCCTCCTCCACCACCATCGCCGGGCGGATCCCGTTGCCACCCGCGAGCGCCAGCTGCCGCTGCAAACCAAGCAGCGACTTCTCGGCCTTCCTCTGCCGCCGCACCTGCTCAACCTCATCCACCACAGCCGACGACCCGCCGACCATCTCGCCCGACTCCTCGGCCATCGCATACGTATGGGGCTCCGGAAAGGCCGGGAGCCACTCCGGCACATGCCTCATCCCGCTCCCCCGGCCCAGCGCCGCAAAGCTAACACACGGCCGCGACGGCGGCGGATCATGCCGCACCGGAAACCTGGGCAGCCGCTGCCTCACGGAGAGCGGCTTGTCATCGGCATCACCAGCGAACGCGACCAAATCCTTGACGACGCCGGAGCCGACGAGGCAGCCGCGGGTAGAGGAGGCGCCCTCGAAGCCCTGGTACGCCTCGCCGGTCTCCTCCAGGAACTGCAGCACGTCGAGCTCGTTGGGGGCGGAGCGGCCGGCGTGGTTGGCGTGGGCGTTGGCGGCGCCGCCGAGGAGGCGGAGGTAGCGGAGGAGGACGTCGGCGAGCGCGTCCACCGCCGAGCGGGTCGCGGAGGCGAAGCCCGCCGCCTGCAGCATCCGCGCCACCGCGGCCCTCGCCGCCGCCCGCCCGAACTCGTCGGCGCCGCCGCCGCCGCCCATGCCTCCACGCCCCGCGCGGGCGGATCCGGGGCTGGCTAGGGTTAGGGTTGCGGGTCGCGCCGCCGCCTCCGCCGAATCGAGGGGGAGGGAGGTCGCATCGATCGGATTGATTGATGATCGAGGGGTTTGGGGGAGGGGGATTTGAAGGCAGTGGCCTGAATTTGGTAGGGAATCGACCGAGGGTGGGTGGGTGGGTTTAGTTAGGGTTTGGACCGTTGGGGGCTGATGATTTCCTTTCCCCGTCGTGCACCTGCGGCCTGCGGGAGATGTGAGCCGACACGGAGGGGGTGCGGACACCGACCTCCTGACGTCGGCGGGTTTTAGCATAAATCCCGCACATTGAGCACCTTCGAGGAACTGAGTCTGAGCTTGACGACGTCGCCGCAGTAGATATTTTTGTTATCGATGGAACGTCTCTTCTTACCGAAGACACATCGCCACGGGCCTAAAATAAATTTAGAAAAATACGAGCAACAATGTCAAGTTTAGGACTTGAACTCTGATAAGCTGAGGATATCATTGTCCTCCTAACCACCCAAACAAAGGTTGGTTCGTGCTGACATAGACGGTTGATGTGTGAAGTTAAGAGAAGATTCTTTTCTAGTCTCCCCTCTCTTGGGGCAACTAGTATGTTGTCGAATAATTTCAGAATTTTATAAACTGTCTAAATATTAGGTTATATTCTAGTCTCCCCCATTTTCTTCCCCATCCAATGATACTGACCCTCCCAGAGCCGCAGATCTCCCGTCGGATGAAGCCAGCTCCTCCTAGCCCAGTCGCGGTCACCCCACCCGTCTACATGTTGCCGGATAACGAACATGTTCCATAGCTAGTGTTAGGCTGACATTTTGATGAAATGTACTGAACTATGTACTTTGCTCAAGTTGGCAACGAAAATGTAAGCATTTGTCGAAATTGGTGATGAACTATGGTGTGTCTACAGTTGACCAAAATCGGCGAAGACAAATGGGTGAAATTGAGGGCTGCACTTTATGGTACCTACTAGGTAAGCAGTTCTTATTCGAAGAACCCTTGCCTTTTGTTTAGCTCAAGACTAAATCATCATGGCTCTAGTATGAATCTAAGATTTTAGTTGAATTGATTCATAGGATCACAAAAGATAATTTCTATATTACACAGGATCCTAGCTGGATGTGAAAACATGATGCCATGGCATGTAAAGCCAACAGGGGTTCTTCACTTAAAATCGCTACTCCACAGGTGGTAATCATTGGCATGGATTATACACGCAATGCCAGTGGTGGTCAGTGTAAAGATGTACTCCTTTCTGATTTTGCTAACATTGTATCTATCTTCACCAATGCTAACTTCAATTCTGGAAATATAAGCCTACAAAATTATCAAGAGTATGCAGTCGTTTGCCAGTGTTCTATTCTTTCACTAGAAATGCCTTCATACAGACAACCCTAAGAATCTACCGTTGTATGCAACCATGCAAGACAACGAAGACACATGCCAGCAAATGATTCCATGACACAAGTTCATAAATATTTCAAACACCAGTCATACAAATGTAGATGGCTACGCAGATATCTCACAAGGCACAGCCGCGAAAGCGAAAGCTTCTCGCAGCACCACCGGAGCAGCACAACAGGTAAATGACACCCAATCCAGTCAAATAGCTTAAAAGGTTTGTGCACCGGTCGCCAAGCTGGTGCAAGTACTTAGAATACCCTAGGCAAGCAATAAAACAGAGTACAACAGATACTTCGATATAGGTTTGCACAATGGCGTTGAACATCATCACCAATACTACTCACAGGTGCTTCAAGTACCCTCACGGTAACCACCCGGATCTTATCTTAGCAGTAAAACATGACACGCTTGACGTTTTCCTTGAGGGCAGGGAGAGGCCTGACAGCAACATTCCCGAACCTGGTGCTGCTGCGTGGACCGCCCTGTGGAGGACCGCCACGTGCACCGCTAGCCACAGACCCGCTGTCAGAGGTGTCCGGCTCCATGTAGAACCGAGCCCGGAAGGCTGCCAGATGTGCATAATATGCAGGAGGAACTGCAGGCAAGCAAACAACCGATGGTTAGAGTTGGACTTTTAACAGCACTGAATCTAGTACGAGAAGCTTGAGGAAAATGTTGCTCGCAATAGATAGGGGAGTTTACCAATTGACACGGAGCGGGTGCATCGAGCATAGCTGAAACAGGAAAAAGTTAATGTTTGATCAGCCAATGTAACAGTAGTGAGCTTTAATTATTATAAAAGTGCATGATAGAACAGAAAATTACGTGTAGCACAAGTTGTTTGTGAGAGTTTGCAACTCATCAGCAGTAAATTTGTTCTCGTCCCACAGAACATGATAATGAGCAGGCCGGCTTGTTCCCTGAAATGAATCCACACTCGAATCAGCAATCTGCACATTTTGTCAAATGAACACATTGCAAATGAAAGCTAACCTGAATGCCAGCATGGCTGCACAAGTAGAAGTCAAATTCTGTCGGATGGCAGATCTTCGAATCAACAACGGTGCCTGGAATTAGGAAGCATAAAAATGGTCAGATTCGAATCTCAACCAAGAACAAAAACCTTGTTTGCACAAGAAACTAACCAGGCAGTATGTTCCCGCTTCTGTCGACAGTACGCTGATCATTGTGATTGTTAGCAAAAAGCCTAGTGTGATGACGCTTCTGGACAACCACAAAGGTAACTGGAGGCTGATAATTGGGCTCCAAGGATGCACAGGCCTAACAACATAGTTAAGAAATGTCACTCAGAGAAAAATGTGGAATATTACCAACCAAAGTATGGTTAAACCCCTAGGAGAAATGTAGTCAAAGCAATTGTACCTTCCGAATGGCATCAAGTTCAAACAACAGAACCTGGTAGAACTGTCCCTCGCTGACACCATCCCTGAAAATACCAGTTGTTTAATAATAGGCAACCACGTTTTAGCAAAGATGCACAAGAAAGGCTATGAACCTGTAAAATATGATTCTCTGAGGTTTCTGTCCAGTCGCCCTCTTGAAAGATATGAGAAGCTCCCTGCAAAATTTAACAGAAATTACACTTTTAGCAGCATCCAAGTATAGAGTTAGTATGTTTCCTTAGCTCACTAAGAGCTTACTTGATCATGCCGCCAGTAACAGTTCCTCTTTGGGGATCTTGCCATACTTTAAAAAGATCCTGTATCAGCTCTTGCCTATGGGCTTGGGCACTCACTAATCCTGCGTACTTGGTTATCTCAGGCCAGTCTTGAGAAGCAACCACCTAGAGAAAAGAATATTATCAAACAATCAATAAAACTACAGAACTTCCAACACACCTAGAAAATTGTGGACCTTCAATTACATCTCAAGACATCTTTATAATGACAAGTCACTTACAGCTGCAATGGAAGGGCTAGAATCTTCTCCAGGGTGAGGATGTGTAACATCAGCACCAAATATTATGGTCGGTCTGTCGGTAACAAGGCGAATCCTCCTTGCCAAAGCATCCACAAGAACAGTATTCCTTCCCCCCACCTGAAAAGTAGGAAAACATATAAACAACAAGGTCTATTATAGAGAATGAATGGTTGGAGGTCAGTGAAATACCTTAACATTGATTTTGAGAGCTACATTAGCAAGATACTGCTTGCTCATCTTAAAAACATGTTTTGTAAGACAACACTGGGATACCAATCCAAGTTCAGTCTCGCAAATTCTTTTAAGGTCCCCTGGAGAAAAAACAAAAAAATAATAAGCAAAAGTATGCACATGGGAATCTTCAAACGTGCTTTGGAAGAGATCATACCATAAAGAGAACCATTATTATCCGGCAGTATAACAATTAGCAGGTCAAGTTCTTTGCCCGGGGGTTTGCTTGCGTTCATGGCATCATGATAACGTGCCTTCAGTGCTCTTTCCACGTGTTCAGGCCTCGCACTAAGTACGGGCAGCACAGGTTCAGGTGCAAAGTTCTAAGACATAGAAAAAGAGAAGTTGATGACTACAGAATGCAAAATAACCAAAGCGACAGAGGAATATGAGAAGGTAGTTGCATGATTGAACCATACCATTCCAGATATTTGGCACATTATAGCCAGCTCATGACAGAAAACCTTGGCAGCATTATCTTGCACATTCCGGGAGAAGTTAATACATGCCCAGTGGCTGACTCTACCACCATTGACCATTTTCTACTCACCAAAATGAACAAGTATGAGAACTAGTTAAAACATAACATCACAAGATGAGGGGGTAAATGGGTTGAAGAAACAATGCTAATGGAGGGCATCCCGCCCATATAGTATGGTTTTGAGATGTGCATATTCTGTTAAAATTATCCCATGTGAACCTAGACAGTCTTCTAAAAAGTGAGAAAGAAGAACAGCAGCAAACTTATGATACAATTAGTATTTATGAAAGCTGCATGTTGCAAAGAGGTTGATATTCTTGCTACTGTATTGATAATTCATTGAGCAGACAATTGCAGAAATAATTTCCAGCTCAGATGGTTAATTGTTTACCAGTTGTTTGGTTCGTTGCCATTTCTATTTTTATTTCACATCATTTATTTATCTATGCATGGCTTTGTTTAAAAATTATTTCAGTAGAACTCTTCCGTTACATCACCAAGACCTACCTTGTTCATCATGTTCCATTGGCCGACCCTGGGTAAGACATCCTTCTCTCTGCCACTATCATGGTACTTAAGCTATAAAAAAGAGCATGCAATCAGCTGCTATGCACAGATATGAAATCAACTGCTGTCTAATCGCAATAGAAAATTGACTTACCCTTGGCGGAGGCAGAACACGAGCTTCAACCGATGCAAGTTGCTCATCAATTTTTATGCCAAATTCCTGTGCATATGGATCTTCGTAGTATGCATTGTGATGCACAGTCTGGTTAAATGAAGACAGACAAAAAAGAGATTTAAACGCTTAAGTTTAAGAGGATAATCCTGGTGCAGATATCAGTGATAATACCTAAAGCATTTGACATAAGACAGATATAAAGGGTCATAAACTCATAATAGTTTCCACCATAACAACTGACCCATCAAGGCATCAACAACTATCATCCTCATCAAGAAACTACCATCTATTAAACTATACTTGTGCAGGAATCCTAAAAAACATACAGATGCTTTAACTGCAATAGCATAAACTAAATACTCCAAACATCAAATGGGAAGAACTCTGTAAACATGATTGACTGGGGAAAACATCAAACAGCTACATAAACACATATATACAAGCGTACAGACACAGCATGTCATAATTTTGCAGCAACAATGTTACAGCAATTTGCAACAAAATGATAAAAGTAATTAACAATCACCTGCAAGATGTCCTTCTCACGCTCTTGAGGGCGCTGGCAAGTCACTTTCAGTAGAGCAGTTATTTGTTTTTCATTCAATCGTTTTGAGTAGCGTTGTCCTTCAACAATCTTACAAACCTGATATTTCCATGTGAGAAATTGATGAACAACTTGTACCAACATACTGAGGTGTTAAAGAAAGCAAGGTTGTTGAAGATATACTAACCTCCATGGGGAGATAATTCGGTCTTTGCTGATTACCGACTTGCAAGCAAGGTAAAGTGGTGTGCTGAATATTGAAACCATACGTCTCCAGGAAGTATTGCACCACAGTCTTCACAGTACCGCGATCATCAACAGGGAATCTACCACATGAAAACCCAACAAGGAATCACCCACAAATCTGCAGGAGCATAAGAGCATTCTGTGTATAAAGCAGGGAAGAGGCACATACGATAGCTCTCGTGTTGCTTGTGATGTGAGGCCAGATATACGGTATTTCCTACGCATGTTTCCTCGATGTGTAACCTCAACCTTTACACCTCGTAGGGCTTTTTTAATCTGCAGGAGGGAGAATAATGATAACTAGGCATAACCAGAAGTCTCTGTGAACAACAGCGAGACAAGCAATGAATCGAACCTTCACACGATCTGAATCAGTGAGCGGTCTAACTGAGATGTCTCTGCACAGAAGCTGAGCAACAAACTCAATCACAGGGAGAGGCTCGATAAATGCTGTAGAAGACATATCTGCAAGAAGAAACACCGTATAAAATCACTATTTCAGCAAGACAAATGAGCATTCAGCAACCTACACCTGCATGCTCTGTAAAACCGAACTTGGACACTATGTATTACTGAGCATTCAGGCCACCCACCGACCACATTTATCACAACTGAGAAGACAACAAATGAACAGTGATACACAAGGAGAAATCAAGATGGGAGGGGGGCATCTAACCAATATTCAGCGAAAGTCCCATCTGTGTAGGTCTTATACTTTGGTAAAATCCACGCCAACTTTCCAAACCGTCCCCAAGTCTCTGACGTCTCCCTAGGTTGGGAGAATAAAATGATCTACTAACTGGGGAATACCTACAGAAGAAAAAACTCAAACAAATTTTAACCGATGCCACATGAAAAATAATAACATGAGACATGGTTAACTAAGATTTACCTGGCAGTAGGCAATTCCCGTAGCACAATGTCAAGCACCTGAAGAGCTTCTTGAGGTGCATCTGGTTGCCTCCCGGCTAGAAACATAGCCAAATGATGGAGATCAGCACGGGCAGCATATTTGATCACCACCCTGAATTGTCTCTCACGCCTTAAAAACAAAGGGGAATGTCAGTACAAAACTATGACTAAGTTCAAGTACAAATATCACAGCAACAACATACCTTGGCGTGGCTTGCCCACCAACAAGGCCTTCATCTTCATCTTGCAGAGCGATTTCAAATGTCCTCGAAGTAAACGGTAATGGCCCAGCTGTATAAAGGCTCTTCCTTCCATCATAGGCAGGTAGACGTCCATTCATATGAGATTGTCTATACAGCTTTACAAGTTCTGCAATCACAGCACGATTAACACCTCGCGATGTAACCTCTGGCGTTATGGTCACCTGATGAAACAAGACTGATGATCAGAAACTGCAAAATGATAAGTCCAGTGTGGGAATAAAATTTCATCTGAAGGGCATACGTCGTATTGGTGAAGGTCTTTATCAGGGAGCTCCGCGAAGAAATGATTGGCTTTCACCACACACCTATCCCCACATTTACCCATTCCAGGGCGCAATGGGAATCGAACTGATTTGCTTGATGCAGGTGCCGGTTGAATGGCTTGGCTGGTCGAACTTTGATCACTGATGTCAAGTTTCTGAAACTGTTGCTCGACTTGTCCACTGCTCACCTCCGCCGCAGGCTGAGAGGATGAGCCAGCTCCCGATGCGGATGGTGAAACCACCGGGGCTTGATATTGGACATCTGGGGCTTGGTGCAGCTCGGGAACTGTTCTTGACTGACCTGGAGGAACATTGTATCCTCCATGTCCTCCCCTATGCCCGCCATAGGATGGCTGCGGCATTCCACCCCCTCTAGGGCGTGGACCACCACGTCCCTGATAGTCACGCTGTTGATATTCAGGTGGACCACCACCTGGATGTCCACGGCCCTGAGGGTCACGCGGTTGATATTCAGGTGGAGCACCACCTGGATGTCCACGGCCCTGAGGGCCACGCGGTTGATATTCAGGTGGAGCACCACCTGGATGTCCACGGCCCTGAGGGCCGCGCGGTTGATATTCAGGTGGAGCACCACCTGTATGTCCATGGCCCTGAGGGTCGTGCGGTTGATATTCAGGTGGCCTAGCACCTGGATGTCCACGGCCCTGATAGTCACGTGGTTGATATTCAGGTGGACCACCACCTGGATGTCCGCGGCCCTGATATTCACGCTGTTGATATTCGGGTGGGCCACCTGGACGGTGGGCAGCTGGCCCTCCCTGGCCCTGGTACTGTCCACCACGGCCTAGGTGTTGCCCACCACCACGGCCACCCTGTTGAGGCACCCAACCACGTCCACCACCATGCTGTTGATGCTGTTGAGGAGGAGCTCTCTCGGCTGGCTGCGATGAACCCTGTCCAGGAGCTCCCGAAGCCTCTCCGGAACTCTCTCCAGTGCCGGTTCTTTTCTTCCTAACCATGATGGGCTCTGCCAAGACAAGAATGCACCAAAATGTTAGGTTACAGAAATTATGAAGTATCGAAGATGGAAAGATACTGCTCAGGTATAACTTGAAGCAGAAAGACATATAACATCATAATCGAGCAAAAGCCTAGCGAGAAAAACGAAATTGGTGCATTTCTCAGTTTAGCATCCCATCAACCAGATGGGCCCAATAACATGTCTGCAAACCATCATGGGATAAGATTCGTTCCGTGCTTGTAACAAACGTACACAACCCCTTCGGGAGACGCTCTACTCGACCTGAAAAGGAAGGCTAGAACACACAAGCTCGGTCCTCACGAATCTGCTACGATTTAACCCTGACTCAACAACATGTCTAGGCAAACCATGCACGGCAACCTTTCCTCAAGGACCGAAAACTCTTTAGAAAAATGTCACCCGAGCATAATGATAAGGAGTAGGCAGCATAGTTTGCATATAAAGTGGCACTAGAAATCGAATACCACACTACAGACTATACCAATGCAAGTCCTATGACTGCAAGACCATACCGGAAACTTTCAAAGATGCCTTCACTAATGTCATCATACTTCCTTTCTTTCTTTATACGTGTTGCTGCTCAGTCAAGGGCAGCAAATATTTGGAACGAAGCAAAAAAAAACATCCATATATGACTCCCAGAAACCTATGGACACCGCCACGAACAACAGTCCTACACAACAAGCCTGCAGCCCGCCATGGGAGAAGGAAGGCGCATTCCCCGCCTGTAACAGATGCACACAACCCCGACGGGAGTCGACCCGAAAAGTAACCTAGAATTTATTTGACCCTGGCTGGCTTGACGGCGCATCTAGGCAAGCCGCGCATGACTACCTCCCCAAGGACGGGAGACAGCAGCATCCTAAACCTCGACCAACCACGCCGTGGGCATGAACAGACCAATTGAGCCAGAGCCACCAGCAAGCAAGCGCGCGACGAACAGAGTAACAAAACAAATCGGTCACTCCGGCAAGCAGCCTGCGCAGCCCCGCAAGCGCGCGCACGCACGCACTAGGCGCCGAACGAACAGGACGCTACAGCAAGCGGACAGGGCCACCGATGCGGCCGGCCCAGGCGCGGGAGCTCCGGGGGCGCCCTTCCCTTGGACGGGCAGGAGGCCGGCCTCGCGCCGCGCCGGAGCGAATCCCGCCCCGATGCCCCAGGGGCAAAAGGGAGGGAAGAGAGGCTCTGCCGCGCGACGCGATCTATCTCCGGAGGGGCGTGGCGGGGATGTGTGCGACGCGGGAGGGCGGGAGGGGGGAGGGAGCGTGGCGGGCCGGAGAAGGAGCGGGAGGCATACCTCAGGGGCGGCGAGGCCCGGCGGCGGCGGCGGGTCGCGAGGGGGGGGGGGGGGGGGGGGGGGGGGGGGGGGGGGGGGGGGGGGTGGAGGAGTGGACGAGTGGGAGCACGTGGCGACCGGGTCTCGCCCGTAGTAATACGCGCGCCTGCGGGCGGATGACGGCAGCCCTCCCCCCACCCTCTCTCTCTTCTCTCTTCTCTGCGCTCTAGATTGGATTCTGCGCGTGAGATCGATCGACTGCCTGCCGTAACTCCGCCGCATTATCACGCTCCACGGATGGGTTAAACCCGCTTTATAGATGATGATGATGATGATGATGATGACGTGGCTCCTCCCTCGACGTCCACGTCCGTGCCTCCACTCACGAGCCGACGTGCGGCTTCTCCCTCGGTCTCCACGTCCGTGCCCCAATCACGAGGCGATGCGTGCCTTCTCCCTCGACCCTCCACGCCCGTGCCTCACTCACAAGGCGACGCGCGGCTTCTTCCTCGGCCTCCACGTCCGTGCCCCTACTCGCGAGGCGACGCGTGGCTTCTTCGTCGGCCTCCACGTCCATGCACCCACTCGCGAGGCGACGCGTGCCTTCTCCCTCAGCCTCCACGTCCGTGCACCCACTCGCGAGGCGACGTGTGGACTCTCCCTCGGCCTCCACGTCTGTTCCCCCAATCACGAGGTGACCCGTGCCTTCTCCCTCGCCCTACGCGTCCGTTCCCCCACTCACTAGGCGACGCGTGGCTTCTCCCTCGACCGACACGTCCGTTCACCCACTCACAAGGCGACGCGTGGCTTCTTCCTCAACCTCCACGTCTGTTTCCCCAATCACGAGGCGACACGTGCCTTCTCCCTCGACCTTCACATCCGTGCCCCACTCATGGGGCGACGCGTGCCTTCTCCCTCGTCCGTGCCCCACTCAAGGGGCGATGCGTGCCTTCTCCCTCGTTCTCCACGTCCGTGCCCCACTCAAGCAGTGACGCGTGCCTTCTCCCTCGACATCCACGTCCGTGCCCCACTCAAGCAGTGACGCGTGCCTTCTCCCTCGACATCCACGTATGTGCCCCACTCATGCGGTGGCGCGTGGCTTCTTCCTCGACCTCCACGTTTGTGCCCCAGTCATGGGGCGATGCATGGCTTCTCCCTCGACCTCCACGTCCGTGCCCCCAATCACGAGACGACGCGTGGCCTCTCTCTCGGCCTCCACGTCCACGCCCCAGTAGCGAGGCGATGCGTGGCTTCTAACTTGACTCCACGTCCATGCCCCACTCGCGAGGCGACGCGTGCTTTCTCCCTCCATCTCCACGTCTGTCTTCCAGTCACGAGGTGATGTGTGTCATCGTACTTCCTCCATTACCTGTTGGTAGAGCTGAAAACAGCCTGCCTGAAGAGATGGGGCTGTTTGGTTTGAGCCCCAGCTAGCCCCACCAAAACTTTGGCATGACCAAAAATTTGGCAAGTTGTTTTTGTTTGGATTGCGACCATTATATCCACCAAAATTTTGGCAAATGGGATCTTTGTTTTGTTTGGTTTGCGATCATCTGAACCTCATGATGATCATACTAGTTATGAAAATAGTTAAATGCATCTACTGTTTAAAATTAAGAAAATATAGATCAAAACTTAGATGAAATTGATGTGAAAATGAAATCATCAAAATAATAGTGTAAGTCATTGTTGCACTTGTAAGCCGCTAGTAGTTAATTGTCCGCAGCAGCATACATCATGCATTTTTTTAATCTAGATTGATGCATGCTGCTAATTACGCACGGGTCTATGTATTTGTAGTGGAAAAGCGCCGCTGGTTGCTGACAAATCAACATATTCTACTGCATGCACTGGGCAGGGCCCACCAAACAACCGCGCCAATATTTTGGCGAAGCCTTTCCGTGCCCGCGACTCGCCAACGAATCGGCGCGATTAACATGGAGGGGCGCAGGGCGCGCTGGGCGAGCCAATTTTCAGGCACCGGTCCAAACGGCCACCAAAATACGTGGGCGAGCCAACTTTTTGGTAGGGCTAGTATTGGTAGCGATCCAAACAGCCCCAAAATGCTCGCATTCCGAACACTAGTTTCTCTGTTGGTCATGCATAGATCGAAATAAGGAAGAAACAGGAGTCACCTTCAGCAGAAGGGCAAGGTTTTCAGGTAGCGTGCCCCTACTGCCATAACTGAAGCTCCATTACGAGTAGCCATATGATACTGCATATCTCCCTTCACAAACCAGCTACTGAACGACCAACACCAGCTGGGATTTTCTTTTTTTAAAATAACTATGATCCTGATCATCTTTTTCTTGCATGTGTTTTTTACATATGTCAGTTAAACCTAAATTGACACATATTTATCCTACATTTTCCTCAAAAGATGGCACGCAGGACAGCCCAGCCATAAAAATCAAAACTTGAAAATAGGACTAGTGAAACTCCATTATAAGTTCATAACAGCTCAACAAAATCATTGATTCATTCTAACTGAAAAAACAACGTGGAACCAAAGATAGTAAGATAGCACTATCAAGTAAAAACATACGGGATCACAATAACAATCAAGAGTAAACAGTAATGACTTACTCAAACTTGTCCCTTTTTTCACAGCTTTTTATTTCCATTATTAGATTATTACAGTTTCAGCCAGCATAAAAGAAGATTTGTACACACGTGGTATACAGAACCCAGTTACCCATGTATGCCTTCCTTCCTGAGCAGTAACACCAAAAGGCTCAAATGATGCTTCTTTCAAGTGGCATAAGAATGTGTGTGCATGCTGGGTAACATTTTCTAGGTATTTTCCCCCAAAAAAACTCCACCCTCGAGTCTCCCAAAGAGATCTTCTCAATTCCTTCTGCCCTCGGCTCTTCATCACAAGGCCATAAGCGTACCTCATACGATGGTTGCAGTATGCAGCTTCATCATCCATACATTCCTTATATGATGATTCATATTGCTTTGGACTGAAAAGCCACTGCTTGGATATCTCTGGTCCACCGCCTCAGTATACACATTCTTAATAGTTAATACTAAGAGCTTGTCTCTGGTCCACCGCTTCAGCAACTTATTATTAGCCCATGTTTCCTCGGATACTACTTCAGAGTCGCATCCCTGCATACACTTGGTGAACATCTTATTAAAAGCTTTCAAACCCCCAGCAAATGCACCAAGGCGAGATGTGGAATTCTTTTGAATGTTCCAGTGACGGCATGTATTGGGAAACAATTCCTCAATTGCTTTTGACATAACTTCGTCACGGCGTCTGCAGGAAAGAGTGCCACACTGGCTCTTCCCAGCCAAACCCACATGTGTACAGCATTGATTCATGTCACCAGCAAGAACATGTGTTGCGAAGCTCAAGACGGTTTCAGATCATTCAGTTCAGTCCCCATGGCAGCACGGTGGCACAGTCGGGGTGTTCGTCGTTTGAGAAGCATCATTTAAGAATGATCGAACCTCATCACGGTGACAGCCTCGGAAGGGGCCCTGCTCGAACCTCATCTCCCAGAACTGCTCCAGCTCCTCAAGAATGCCACTATTCCTGACATTTGAAAGACAACATGATGGCATTCTGAACACTAATTTCTCCATTTGTCATGTATACAATGAAATAAGTTCAGAAACAAGAGTTACCTTCATCAAAAGGGTAGGAGTTTTAACGGATCAGATAGTATTGCAACAAGTCAAGTTGCACATGCCATATGCTCCAGCTTCTCCCAGGTTAGGAAAGTCTTAAGAGTTTCTGTAAGGGTTGGCAATAAATAGCTGCTTCAAACTATGTAAAAACAGGTGAGTACAACAGAGCGAACAAGTGACCGAGCTACTTGTGTTCTGGCAGACTTGAACTACAGGCAACAGATATTACAGTGCACATAGCAAACAAAGACCATGCCAGAAATAGTGTGTAAAAGCCAAAAATAAACTTTGGAATAGTGCCTCATGCTCAAGAAACAAACTCTGATGTTTTCTTATTAAGCAGAAGGAATTTCTGGAAACAACATATGGATGTAAGAAAGCAACCGCATACAGTCTTACCCTCATGAGTTCACACCTTAAAATCAGAGACAAATGCTGATGTCATATGCCAATGTCTCAGTTAGAAACCAGCTATTGAACAACCAACTTCCACCGAAAACAACGGTTAAGAAAAACCCATGACCTTGTTTATTTTATTTTTTTGTTGCATGGTTCTGAAACATTAATATGTGATTTTTAGAAAGGTCAGCCGACCCCAACTTAGCTGACCTATATTCACCCATAGTAATCCTACACTTGCATCAAGATGGCATGTGTTGAAGTGTATATGTGGACTGCCTAGCCCTTACCATAAGTTCAGACTTTTGGTTGCGTTTGCTAGTGCATGAAGCTTAATAGCATGCATGGTTCAAACTGGCCGGTTGACCCCAATACACTGCCACCCACACAAACTTAAAAATAGCACTGGTGAAACTTCATCATATAACAGTTTAACAAACATCATGGACTCATGCTAATTAACAAATATGTGGAAACAAAGATAGTAGTATCCAGCAAAGCACATGGAATCAGAGTAGTAACGATCAAAAGCAAAGAATTATGACTTACTCAAACTTTATCTCGTTTCACAGGTTTCCATTTCCATTTTTAGATTACAGTTTGAGTCAGCAGAAAAGAAGGTATGCACATATATGTTGTAAAAGACCCAGTTATCCCTAAGTATATCTTTCTTTCCTCAGTAGTAACACCAAAAAGCTTTATCGATGCTTCTTTCAAGTGGCATAAGATTGTGCATACTGTGTAGCATTTTGGTATTTCTCCAATTCTTTCTCTCCACCCTCAAGAGCCTCCCAAAGAGATCTTCTCAATTCCTCCTGCCCTTCACTCTTCATCACAAGGTCATAAGCATACCTCATAGCATGGTTGCAGTATCCAGCTTCATCATCCATGCACTCCTGATATGATGATTCATATTGCTTTGGGTTGAAAACCCACTGCTTAGCATCTCTGGTCCACCGCTTCAGTATATATATTTCTGGAATTTTGCCCACATTCTTGATACTAAGAGCTTTCAGAGTATGTGGACAAAGTAAACCCATTGTCTCAAACTGACTACAGCTGCAAGTGAGTTGCATTGTTGACATATTCAGATGAACTGTGCAGACTCTTGACCCTCTACCCTGCATAGTCATCTCAAACCGATATGTGTCACTGTCTTCACACGGAAGTGCCTTGAATTTTGTGGCCCCACAACCGTCAAGAAAATATGTCTCGAATAGCTTGTAGATTCTGTGTGTATAAACTTTTGCTGCATGATTCAAAATATCACTGTGCTTTATAATACAAGAAAGTGGCCTTTGACAACACCGCACATCCTCATCAAACTCTTTTTCGCGCCAATCCTCAGTCAGCTTATCCACAGCAGCAACAATTGTGGAAAGAGAAGTTGATTTATCAACAATGCAAGTGAATATGTTACTCAAACTGTCACATTGTGGCTCGTTTTCGACCCCACCATCAAAAGTGCACTTGTTCAGAGCACCACACCACTTCTGCTTGAGCTTATAAAGTTTGCTCAGCCACTTATTATCCTGCAACTTAAACTCACGGAGCATCGCAGCCCATGTTCCCTCGAATTCTGCTTCTGAGTCGCATCCCTGCATACACTTGGTGATCATCTTATTAAATGCTTTAGAAGCATTAAGTGCACCAAGGCGAGAAGCGGCATTCTTTTGAATGTGCCAGTGAGCAATGCGATGGCATGTATTTGGAAACACTTCCTCAATTGCATTTGACATAACTTGGTCTTGGTTGGTGAAAATAGATCGTGGTTGCCGGTTTCCCATTGCCTCCAAGAAAGACTTGAACAGCCACATGAAAGATGACATGGAATCATCTGCTAATAATGCACAGCCATACATAGTGGTCTGCCAATGGTGGTTCACACCAACAAAAGGAGCAACTATATAATTCTGTTTGTTTAAGCGGTAAGTTGAATCAAAGACAACCACGTCACCGAAACAGTCATAGTCCATTCTGCTCCTACCATCTCGCCAAAAGAAATTACTCATCCGACCAGCTCGGTCTAACTGAACATCCCAGTAAAACATTCCATCTAAATTTGCTCTGCTCTTTAGATGGCTTACAATGCTTTGCAACTCTCCGGTCCCTACGGCTGATGTCCTTGTTATGCCGCTAAAACCAGGGAGCAAATCTTGCCTCGGAGTCTCTGCATTGTTAGCTACGCTAGTGCTTGCAGCCATTTGGGAAGGTACACCCCCTAACTGGTACCCACCATATAACACCGCATCCGCAGCAGAACATGACCTCCCAGCTATAAGTGACTTGGCAGACCGCAGAAGGTGCCGTTCTTCAGGTCTTACCAAGTTGTGGTTGTGATCAGACACGAGTCGGATTACCCTCCACTCGCCCTGGCTGTTTGCTCTGAAGCGAACCATGGCCCTGCAATTGGTCCTGGTGTGCGGGTCGTTGAAGTTCTCGTCGGTAAGCTTCTCTGCTTCCTTGAGGCCCTCCTTGGAGCAGAAGTAGTCCTTGGTCCTGATCCTCTTGGTGCCGGTGAAGTAGGACTGTTTGCCCTTGCGGACGCTGAACCCCGTGCGGTGCCCGTAGTCACAGTACAGCTTGTACGCCTCCTCCTCACTGTACACCACCTTCAGGAGCAGCTCCTCGGCCCCCTCCTTGCTGCCCTGCACCGTAGGGGCCTCCTCGTTCTCGGCTTCCTCCACAGTCGCTCCTCGCACCCTCATTCCGCCGCCAGGGTGAGAAACCGGCGTCTGTCCTTCCCTGGCCCCTTCAACGCTGACCGCAGCACCGCTGTCCTGCAACCTGGCTCCTTCACACTGGTCTGCCCCAACGACACCGACGCTCTCATCGACGCTCATTGGGTCTCCTCCCCCGGCATCGGCACCTTCACCGTCAGTGTTCACCATGGCCTACAAAGTCAAACATCGGAGATCGATCAGGCGAACCGTTGAAGGAAGGAAATGCTATCAACCCTAGACGACATCTGAGACCTAGCCTCACGAAGGGGAAAAGCTACTAAACATCATCAGAGCTAAGCAATCGGCTGTACGCGGGGGCGGATCCAGTATAGATGGTGCGAATTTCTCTACCTCGTCGCCGGGAAGAAATCGTGGATGGACGGCGAAATGCTCGTACCTCAGAAGAGACCAGTGGCCGGAATCGCGGCGGAGCAGCCGCGGCGCGGCGCCGGAGCCTGCCTATAACTTGACGGCGCCGAGAAGGCCGCCTCCGCCGCACGCTTCAGCCGCCCCGCCCGGGCTCGCCGGAGTCCGGTCGCGCCGCCCGCCGGAGAGTTGTAGTCGGTCGCCTTCCCAATCTGGTTCGGGATCGGGAGCGCTCGCTCGGGTTTGGTTTGGTCTGTGTGGAGCAAATTTTTTTTTGTGTGTGTGTGCTCGAGCCCGAGCCCGATGAGTATGGGCCGGCCAGGTCAGAGGAGCCCAAATGAAGATTATTACTCGTCCGGAATTACTCGTCGCGGAAATGAATAAAAATAAATTTATCTAAAACTAAAATCCGTCTAGATACATGCATTTCTCCAACAAGTATTCGCGGGATGGAAAAACTTTACTAAAAAAGATGGTTGGCAATTGAGGCTACTCATGGCAGTCACAAATGCAGTAAAAGTTTCTAAAAAATAATGTAGTAAAAATGTGGACTTAAATTTTGCGTTATTTTTATATCATGAGTGATTTTGTGCGAAAGCTATTTTCGTGAGAAATTACATCATATGCTCCGAGAGTTATAGCTAGGTGTAGTGTGTTGACATGCATAGACAAATGTGGCGAAATGTATGAAGTGTGATAATGCCTTAAAAACAAGTTTGTATTGGTTAATTTGGAAGCCCTACTGCAATTATGTCATTATTGAATATCAACACGTGTTGGATGGTTAGGAGGAGGATGACACCCCGTCAAATCTCATGTCTGGCGCTTTTGTGTCTCATTATTCATTAATAAGAATTATTCTTTCGGTGTGTGGCGACGTTTCTGTCGATGGAGCGACATCTATGATGGCTTCGTCAATCTTGAAGTTCTGCAATGACGACCCGATCTTTAGTAGGCGATGTGTGAGTACGTGTATGGTGGTGTGAGTGTTTGTGTATCTATGCTGTAATTGGTGTTTCTCCAAAGAAAGTTGTTATTGCAATTGAAATGTTCATTAGATTAGTGGTGACCAAGTGGAAATAGTCAAATTTCATGGCAACCACCTCACATGTTTAACTTCATATAAATAAAAGTAAATAAAATCGGATTTAGCAATGTCTTATTTCAGTAACCCCTTATCCTACTTTGTATAATAGGTTGAGTTTGGGAAGAGTTTCTTGTCATGATTTGCTAGCAGCATCCTGCGCAAGGCTGCTCATATGTATACGTCATTGATGCTACAAATATGGACAACCACACTATTTGCGGTAGAATAAAATGATCACATAAGTGGAGATGCGATGTTTGGTGAAGTAATAATGATGTCTCAAAGCTACACACAACACTGATCGCCCTTATAAATAACTAGCTTATTCCTAGTGTAGCATGATCGCACTTAGTTGATATAGAAAGAACGACAAAAGTGTAGGAGGGAAGAAACGATGACGAGCATGATGAATGAGGTGGACGATCACATAGCATGATCTAAACGGGAATGAGATGCATCAGAACAATGACGTATGAGCTCGATCAATTGTCTGTAGTAGTAGACTAGGAAGGAAATGCTATCAACCCTAGCCAACATCTGAAACCTAGCCTCATTAAAGGGAAAAGCTACTAAACATCATCAGAGCTAAGCAATCCACTTTCCACGGGGGCAGATCTAGTCTAGATGGTGCGAATTTCTCGACCTTTTCAGCGGCGCTTAGTTGAGGGAGAAATCCTTGATGGACGACGAAATGCTCATACCTAAGTAGAGACCAGTGGCCAGAATCGCGGCAGAGCAACCGCAGCGCGGCGCCAGAGCCCGCCTATAGCTTGATGGCACTGATAAGGCCGCCTCCGCCGCACGCTTTAGCTGCCTCGCCCGAGCTAGCCGGAGAGTCGTGGTCGGTCGCCTTCCAAATCTGAGTCAGGAATGCTCGATCATGTTTGGTTTGGTCTGTGTGAAGCAACAATGTGGGTGAGGGCCATGTCACCCATACCGACTACTATCGAACCGGCCCAAAATTGTAGCACCGGTTACTAGTGTCTGCAAACCGGTGCCTGCAGTGCAGCATCCTCTGATACGACTAGGCTGGCCCATGCATTTGCTTTTTTCTCTTTAAAAGCTCAAAGAAAGTGAGAGAACTCGAACTCACGATCTGCTGCTTCTACTCCAACGACCGCAACCACTAAGCCATGCAATGACTTGTGTTTTGTAGCGTCTTTCCTTATTTTTCATTTTCCTCTTCAGTCGCAGGAAATCCTCAAGTTTTGGGAAGCTTCCGAAGCTTCCCAAACGGCTTTTTTTGATTCGCGGGTCATTTTCTTATGCGGTTTTATACGGAGTTTTGTTTTGTTTTTTCTTTTTTAAATGCATGTTTTCAAAATAAATTATTTTCTATTTAAAAAAACCTGATGATATTTTTCAAAATCGATGAACTTTTTTCCAAATACAGCGAACTTTTTTCAAATTCAATGAACTCTTCCAAATTTGATGAACTTTTTTCAAATCCGATGAACTCTTTTCAAATTCGCTGATCTTTTTTTAAATGGATGAAATTTTTACCAATTATTAATGTTTTTTAAATTCAATGATTTTTTTCAAAATTGGTGATTTTTTCAAATTCGATGAACCTTTTCCCATTTCTTGGCGAGCTTTTAAAAAAATTGATGGACGTTTCTCAAGATGAAAGGATGTTTTTTGAAAATTGATGAACCTTTTGAATCTGTGAGTTTTTTTTAAAAGTTGATGAAGTTTTTTATTTCAAAATCGATAATTTTTTTAATTCATGATCTTTTTCAGATATTGATGAACTCTTTTTTCAAAATCATTCACCTTTTTTGTCAAATTTATGAATTTTTTCGAATTTGTGATTTCTTTCAGAAACGATGAACTTTTTCAAATTTTGAAAAGTCAACACCGTCAACTACGATAGGTCAAAGGTTCAATGTTCAACTGATGCCCGAGCTAGGAGGAGTTTTTCTGTTGAAATTTACGTTTTTTTTAAATGATTCATACTTAGATAAACAGTAGTGTTTCCTACTCAGTCTAGTGGTTGTCTCGGCGCACCGTTGACCTTGGTGTCCTGAGTTTGATTCACAGCTCTCCCTTTTTGTTTGGGCACTTCCATTTTACGTGTTTGCTCTTTTAGCAGTTTTCTGGGCCGGCCCGCTATGCGTCTCCTGCGAGCGCCAGCAGCTCTAACGGGCGCTTGTAGCGCTAACCAGGAGCTCCCTTGTAGTACGGTTTCTCTCGGGTTTTTTGTTTCTTTTATTATTATTATTTTCGTTTTTATTTTTTTCCTTTCATTGGCTTTCATCAGTATTTTGTTTCTTTCTTCAGTTTTTTTTCTTTTCATTTTTTACCACATTTCAATATTTTTCATCAGTGTTGTACATTTTTTTGTGTATAGTAGGAACATTTTTTTTGTATTCATTTAACATTTATCAAATAGACATGATTAACATTTATGCAAAATAAATATTTTTATGTCTACTTTTTTCACACGCATTGTACATTTTTAATATACATCTAAAATATCTTTTATACACTTTAACATTTTTTAATTATATGGGTTCACATTTTTTTTAAATGGCAACAACTACACCATCGGACGCAAAATTAAGCATTCATAATGGTTGGCATGTGATGTTTGGTGAAGCAATGATGATATCTGGGCCATACACAACATTTGTAACTCATTTACCTCTTATATATAACTAGCTTATTCCACATGTAGTAGGATCGTCACGGTCCAATCAATTTAGATTGGAAGGCCAGAGCAATGAGTATTTATCATGGTTAATGACATGAAGTGTCACATAGCCCAATCTAGAGGGGAGTGGGGTGCATTGGAAATGGTCATAGAACCACAGTCCACAGACGAATGGTGAAGCTAGCATGAAATAGAGAGATTATGGTTCTTTGCTTGTAAATTTCTAACACCGAGACCACTAGCTTCCCTAGTGGTACAAGAGTGGTGCCTAGTCGGATGATTCATGGGCATTATGGTATTTTCATTATGTCGGTTGTGTTTTTCTATAAATCCACCGTTTTTTATGTTGCAGGTTGGGCGCGCACCCAGCGGCCCTCTTCACGTTTTGCTTTGCAGGGGCTTCTTCGAGCTTCCTCAGTGTCGTCCATGATTTATTTGGCGGCGCTGGAGCCCGGCGTCCCTTTGGCTTTTTCGTTCGGGGTCAGGTCTATTGTCGGTGGCCGCATCACACCTTTGCTTCCTCGCGCTGGCTATCTTTTTCTTCTTGGCTATGTCATTTCTTTTTTCTAGATCACCATCCTTTGCTTTCTTCGTTGTTGCAAGTTCCCGTCCCGGGTTCGTTGGTCTCAGTGGTGATGAAGATGGCATGACCGCATGATTGATGAAGTCATGTATGATAATTCGCCATTATTGTTTCTGCATAATCGGGTTGTACGAGTGGTTAAAAACTTGAAATATTATGATGTTTGCATATTACGTGTTCTTATTTATTACATTTTGTTCCTCATCACGTACCTATGTAATGTGTACAATCACATCCAACTAGTCATCTCCATGTCTGATCCATTGCCGGCAGTGGCAACCATTTTTGCTACCACGACAATATTTTTAGAAATGGTGCGATGGCAGCTGACCGAGTCCAAGAACACGCTGGCCAGCCGGCCCGGGAAGGCAAAGGCACGTTGTGTTCCGTACGCTTAGAGCATCTACAACCACATTTGGTAAATCCGACTTCTCAAACGCCCGCAAACACGATAGGACGCATCCACGGACATTGACCGGGCACGTCTCATATTTCCTTCTTCACATACATTTCTCTCATATTCATCCCTTAAATCAATACAAAAGCGTGCAGAATATATAGGTACGTACCACGTCTATACTACTCAAATTTCGTCGTTGTCGGAGATGGCCTGAGTCGCCTGCGCCTGCGCCGGAGCCGCCTGGGCCGCCTCCATCTATTGCTGACGGCGACGCCTGGCCTCCGCAGCCGACTTCGAGCGGATGTAGTTCAGGATGGCGTGCTGCTCCGGCCACACACCCACGTCCTCCTTCATCGCCGGCGCCCCCCCCCCCCCACATCCAGCGGCGGCGCCTCCTACGCCGGCTCCTGCTCCTTCTCCTCTTCCTCGTCCGCCGACTCCTCCTCCTGCTCCTCTTCCTCCTCCGCCCGCTCCTGCTCCTCCTCATCTTCCTCCTCCGACTGAACCTCCTCGGGTTCCTCCTCCGGTTTTAGAGGTAGCCTCACTTTCCTACGGATCCCGACCTGCTCAAGGAGGAAGAGACGGTGTTGGATCGTGTAGTAGCGGCGGTGTGAGGGCATGGCTAACGGGCTCGAGTGGCGGCGGAGAGGGAGGGGATAGGCGGATGTGCTAGGGCTGGGGGCGCCGGCCGGCTTAAAAAGCCGGCTACGGACTCGGGTGGCGAGTCGGAGCGGCGCCATGAGGCGACGGTCGAGGCGCCCGTCAGACCGTCGGGTTTTCCGGCGAGTCCGTGTGGGGCCATGCTGTCAGGCCGATGTGACGGCCGTGCCCGGGCGCACCCATATCTGTCCCACATTTGGGCTGGATATGTGGGGTGCCGGTCAGTCCGGACGTTTGAGGGCCGTTTGAAGGGCCTGTCTGGGTTAAAAAATTGTGACCGGGCAGTAATCGGGCGTCCTGCTCGGACATATGAGACGGCTTTGAGAAGTTCGACTGTAGATGCTCTTAGGTCGGGAGTGAGTCCAACGAATACTGCCATTCGGGTCTTCATTGGTTCAAGCGATGTCGTGTGCCAGCTGATGCGCCACGTCCCATCGTGTGCTGGCGGTAGATATAGGTGTGGTTTTGAGTGGCCCGTGGGTACCCCCGGTGGGGAACAACACTGTTCGGGCACTCAACGCACCTGTGTGCCCGTCTCTTGCCGGCGTCGTCGCTGGCCGGCTTGGCCGTTGCCGTGTTCTAGGTGCCCCGGCTTGCTAAAGGATGCCGCTTTTGAATATCTACCTGCAGGATGAGGCCGGCTGCAACCGGTTGCGCATGGCATGGTTGCTGTTTCAAGTTTGAGTTCGTTTTGACAGGATTTTCGGAGCTCGCTTTTATCTTTTCTTTGCATGTGTGTGTTAATGTTGGTCGTGTTCATTTTAGTTGTGCAGAGGCCGAATGCATGCTTATAATGATTGTATTCGCTTGATGCTATGTTATGAGTCAGTAAGAAGCACCATTTATCGGAAAAAAGTCTGTATGTTACCCGTCCAATCACAGGCCCATTAACTCGCGTTGAATGAGATGGACGATGCTCTCTTGTTTGGCACTCGCACTTTTCCTTTGCCGCTGTCACGCTTGCCTGCTGCCTGCAAATCTAGAGGGCCCATGATGGGATGCGAGGTCGGCACACAGAAGGAACCTGGACGCATGTGCTCGACCCATATGGCAATGCCGTACGCCAGCTTCACCAAAGTGTTGCATGGCTTTCGCTGTAATCGGCTGCTCGGCCCAAATATGTGTATCTGCCTACCACTTAGTGACGATAGGAAGCTGCCGTAGACAGCCTGGGTCGTCGATAACAGGAAAGTGCCTCGCAGTCGGTTAATGGGACTTTATTCTATTTCACCCTCCCACTAGTTGGACTTCGTGGTTTTCTCGAACCTATCGTGCGGGGGTGGTCGGCCTTTCCATCAACCAGATCATTGGATTGTCCTTGCTGGCCAAAGAAGGGCATGGGCGACTTCACGACCAAGAACCAAGCATGAAGGATGCAAACCGTAAGCAGATAAATGGCCGGTTAGCCACTGACATTACCCACGAACCACATGACAACCTTATATCGAACGACCAAGGAAGTACAGAAGGACAAGCAATGTGGCATCCGGGCAGAAGGCTCGCCAATGCCTTGCAACCTTCTAGCCATAGGGCCTTGATAGATAGAAGGCTCGGCGTGGGCAGGGCAGCCGAGCAGGCGGGTGTCCAGAAGGCCCGGGTAGGTGAGGCATTAGCATGCATATGCATAAAACCGAGGACACCCATGTGTTTTAAGCACTCGACAACCTATGAGTAACACACTTCTTAAAACAAAATTATGAAGTGTAATAAATCATAAAAAAGTTTCAATCTCTGTTGATGTAGATAAGTCTTTGAGATCAAGCTAATTGAACTATTATTCCAGAAAAGGTAATTAACCGCATATAAAAAAAGTAACTCAGTCGGATCAAAACAAATTCTTAACGAGCAGTACATACATGTGCTTCGCTAGCAACATTACATTGTATGACTCCTCATGTTTAGATATGCTACGAGTGCTGCAAATGTCAAAAACTACACCGTTTGTGGTGGAATTAAATGACCACGCCAGTTTGGATGTGGTGTTTGGTGAAGCAATGATGATATCAAGGACACACACAACGTTGATCACTCACTGACTTCCTATAAATAAATATAGCTTCTTCTCCTATGCAGCAGCATCATATTTAGTTTCTAGGGAGGAGAATGTGGAAGTGTGGAAGGGGAGTACCAATGATGAGTAGGGGTGAACCGCACAGACAATCATAGGGATGAGATGTATTGGGAATTTGAGTCGGGGGAACCTATAAAGGCATATTTCTTAGACAAACAATGAAGCTAGTAGGCATCAGGACACTTGTGGCTCTTTTGACTTTTCGGGCAAACACATCGTGGCATTATGTTGCAAAGTCGATGTGATTCCGTCTGGAGGACGCTTAGCTACATTATTCATCGCCCAAGTGGGAATATATTTCATTATACGGGTGCCATGCTAGTGCATCCAATCATGTCTCAGTTTTCCTCCTTGTCGTGACCGGTTAGAAGCTTGGCTAATCTAGTCATGTGTGTTATGCTTGTGTGTTACGTGAGCAACAAAATCAATTAGCTAGCTCGTGTACTTGCACCGGATCACTCGATATAGCTACCTTGTACCTGCTGCTTCACTCGGCCAAACGCTTATACTTGCTGCTTCACTCTCAAGTTTTTTATTATCTTTTCTTGAATGTTAGCTCATGATGATTCATGGGCTCCTCGTATACAACTTTTAATTTACTATCTTAGTTGCTGATGTTTGCCATGTTATCAGTTGTCTACAAGCCAAATTGAGGCCCAACCATCTTGCCAAAAAACGTACTACTAACACAGCAAACTTTTGTTCATGCTCTTACATTGGCTATATATGTTTTATTTTTGGCAGGGATAGTTGGGGCACAAAGAAAACATACGTCACACATGCCTCACGGTCTCCCCGCCCGCCAGTCTTGGTCCCTCGCTTTCCCAGTCAGGTCAACTTGGTCGGGATAGGTTTATGGTGGTGCTCTGTGCAGAAAATGGGCAAGTTTTGTATATTGTCGAGCTTGAGACTGATTAGTATATGTAGGAATAAGCCACGGTGAGGCACTTGCCTGACCATAGTCTGGGTAGTATCGGACTGTTGGATGGTCTGGGCATAGTCCGACTCGTGTCTGACTAGTGTATAGGCTAGGTCTGTGTTGTGTGCATGTGTGGTGCGGTGTGGCGCGGTGGGTGCGTGCGTGTGCGCACACCAGTGCATAGTTATAGGGCTAGGTGGTTTAGGATCGCAAGGTGGGGCGTGATCGCTGCGGGCTCGCCGCGAGCCGTTCGCGTCCGTGCGCGTAATGGCCGCGAGCGGAGCGGGCCGATCGGAGCGCCAACCAGGGTGGGAGCGCGTGGGTCGTGCCCAGCGCAGGCCCGGCTGTATAAAAGCCTTGAGGTGATCGTTGTAGCCAGGCCAACCAGGTATTGAGTTCGTGCTCAAAGAAAAGGACGCCGTTCGTGCGGCGGGTGGCGTACGTGCGCCGGAAAATACCTGTGTCTTTGTGTCCTTCTTCTTCCTCCTATCCTCTTCTTCCTCGAGTGCAGAGAGAGAGAGAGGTAGAGCCGAGCTAGGGCAAGGGGTAGACACCAACAGTATAAGCTGGCCCAGCAAATGAAGCCCAAGCAGTAGGTAGCCCCTCCAACCCATTATTTTCTGGAGAAACAAACAGTTTCACTCTTCTGGCAGTTGGGGCTATTTTGTTCGATTGATTTTTGCATAAAATGCAGATTGCAGACATATCATTTTTGGTTATTTTTATACTATGAGTGGTTTTGTCCTGAGAACTATTTTAGTGAGAAAATGTATCATGTACATCAGAGTTATACGGTATGTGCAGTGTATTGGCGTGTATACACATAAAACTGAGGACAACTGTGGCGTTATAAGCATTCAATAACCTATGATTATAACACTTCTTAAAAGAAAAAAAAATATGAAGTTGGATAAATCATAAAAAAGGTCACAGTTTCTCTCGATGTAGGTAAGTATTCTTTCGCATAAAATAAAAGATGCAGATAAGTCTTGGAGTTAACTAAACCGGATTAAAAACAAATTGTTAATAAGAAGTATATAAACATGTGGCTTGTTAGCAGCATTCCATTTTATGGCTGCTCATGTTTAGATATGCTACGAGTGTTACAAATTCCAACAGCTAAACCTTTCATTGTGGAAATAAAAGACCACAATAATATTAATTGGCATGTGATGTTTGGTGAAGCAATGATGATATCAAGGCCACACATCACATTGATCACTAGCTGGAATCCTATAAAAGAACTAGCTTCTTCCCCTATGTAGCAGGTTCAGATTTAGCTGCTAGAGAGGAGAATATCAAAGTGTGGGAGGAGAACAACAATAATGAGCAGAGTGAATAGCAAGGACTGTCACAAGGGATGAGATGTATTGGGAATTTGAGTCGAGGGCACTCATAGAAGCATGGATCTTAGGAAAACGATGAAGCTAGTACGTAGCTGCATGCTGGCAACTTTTTTCACTTTCCGGGCAAACACAACGCGAGGCTATGTTATCAAGTCGGTCCAATTCACACCGATTGTCATCGTTCCATAGAATTCATCACTCGAGTAGGCATATATTTCATCACTTGTGTGACATGCTAGTGCATCCAATCACTCAAAAAAGCTGGACTTTCTTCCAAGAGTGGAAGAGTTGGCTAGTTGGCTGAAGGTTAACCAAGCCACCAGAGTATGAATCCTACCAACCATGCACAAATTTTTACTTTTGTCAAATAATCACTGACTCGGATCCGAATCGATCCCCACGTCTGATTTTTTTCAGGAACGTCCAAAAAAATCACGAGCGGCCGAAAACTGCCCTTTGCCCTCTACATGGTATATTTATCATGGTACTATAGCACCGTTCCTAAAATCGAATCAGTTAGCAAGACACTTTAGCGTTGTTGTTACCACAAGCGACCTGTCACCATCGGCAAGTGACTCCAATCTTTAGCAGTGTTGAGGTTAGCGCCAAAGATGGAGCGACTGCGGCTAAGGCCGGTGGTGAGCGCCAAAAACCAAATTGCGAGTCAAGCTGCTGTATTGGCGTCTACAAGTGGCGACGGCGGCAAGGTGAGTAGCACGAACTGGCATTAAGTATTTGCGTCCATTAATATATTGGTGTACTAAGCGAGAACGGACGGTTGGCTCTCAGCCTCCATGGAGGCCGATTTTTTGAAAAATCCAAAATTCAAAAATTTTGGTTTAAATTTTTTTTGAAAAAATTGTACAAGTGAACAAGGATGTGAGGCATATGTGTATAAAATTTCAGGATGAAATGCGATCTGTACAAAAAAGAAAAAATCATGATTTTGGAGGATGAATAGTAGCATGTGTTAACAAGCCTCAGATTTGTCGTTTTTGCACAACCCTCGTTTCAACATATTTCATCCTGAAATTTTACATAGTTGTGCAGTATGCCTTCATCTATCTCTATATATTTTCAGAAATTTTTGAAATGTAAAAATATGAATTTTCATGAATTTTGAATTTTGCATTTGGATGCCTCCATGGAGCTCGTCCTCTAAAAGCAATTTCCGTGTACTAAGCTCCCTAGATTTGGATTCTTTTATTACGTCACGGGTCGTGGGTTGCTGGGGCCCGTCTGTAAGTGTGTGTGTGTGTGTGCGCGCGCGCGCGTGCTCTTCTCTTCTCTATTTTTAAATTTCCCCTCTTCACATTTTCGCTTGTGAATATTTTTTAATTATTGTCACTGTTAAGATACTAAGGTCTCTAGATTTGGAGCCTCCTCATGCATTAACAGCTCTGAGGTTGCTGGGCCCTGCCTGTAAGGGTGTGCCATCGTTTTTTCTTCTATTTTCAATTTTCAATTTTATTTTTCATATTTTAAATCATGAATGTTTAATAAAATTTCTGCACATTTTTAAAAATGCCCGATCACTTTTTAAATTCATGACTCTTAATTTGTGAATATTTTTAAAGTTCATAGTTTTTTAAATGTTTGTGAACATATTTTAAATTTGCAAAGTTTATTCCAAATTTGTGAATATTTCCTGTATTTTAGTGTATTTGCCTCTAGTTTGAATTCATCTATTTATCAAATGTGTATAATTGTCCGCAGTGGCTTGCACATGGGAACGAGAAGAGATTGTTTTTTTTTTTGGTGTTTTTATTCAAGTTTTTGTTTCTTGATGTACGTACGCATGGATTTAGATGATTTATAAAATTTAACTAGCAAGAGTGTACTAACCCATGTATTATTGCAGCGTCGTTAAAATTATGCAGCGTGAATCTAGAGGCCACTTAAGGTTAATTAACCCTTGGAATCCCATCAAAAGTAGTAAATCTCAAATCGTAGACTGTTAATTGTCGGCCTTAACCTTGAATCTAGGCGATTAATGACCCTCGTAATCAACCCTCTATGGTACATTGCCACGGTTCCATTGTCACTAGTACTAACCCCGCTCAGTAGCCAATATGTACTAGTGAGTCAACTACACCAGTAATGCTAAAACTTGACGAGAAAAATCACTTTAGTGCCAATACTCGCGGCATACATTGAACCGGTGCTACAACTTGGCTTTGCTATGCATATACGGTGCAAATCGTGTTTGTATACGGAGATGATGCTGACAAGGCACGCCAAGTGGCACGGGACCCGCTGTCAGCCTCTGCATGATAGAGACGCTGTCAGCCTCTGGATGATAGAGATAGGGTATTCTGCCAGTTATTTTGTGGAAGACAACTCAGAATATTTTTCTCACAGAAAAGGACCTTGATGCACAATCCACAAATTATTTGCAAAAAAAGTGGCCGGTGCTATTAAAAAATGTGACCTACAGAGTGGAGCGGCGTTTGCCTAACCAATGTACCGAGAAGAACATTTTGTTTTACTTGGATACTCTAATATATATAACCTAAGCGTGCTGGAGACCCTACGTCCCATTTTGCACTGTAGTTTTTTTAAAGTAAATTATAAATTAAATGTAAATTATAATTTCTATCAATATTATAAATTCTAAATTAACAATGAACACTTTTCTATAATACCTAATTATTTTATTAAAAGTGTGAACATTTTAAATATATATTAATTTACTTAAATATACAACATATATTTTCCTTTAGAAAATTAAATATGAACATTATTACATGCATAATTTTTAATTATAATTTTATTATATGGATAAATTTTGAAATAATACATGAATAGATTTATAGTGTATTATATTATAACATAAGGTTGTAAGTTACATATATTTTAAAAGTTTCTGAAAAATATTAACACTGTTGGGTGGGGTGGTGGCCACGGGGGGAATATCGGGTACTCCCACCCTTAGGGTGCTCCCGGTGCTCCAAAACTCGGTAGCACATTTTAAAATGTTCGAAAAAATCTGAAAAAAATCCAGCACATTGACACAACATCAAAGTATCTTGTCAAAAAATAAGAAATCAAAATTCAAACCATAGCTTGAGAAACATAAATGATAAATTCAACAGTAAATAGTACAGAACATAAGTTGGGCTTTAGATTTGGCCCATTATCATATTGATGTACATTTTGTCATTTTTGTATCTCGAGCAATATTTTGAATTTTGATTTGAATTTTTTTAACAACATGCATTGATATTGTGTCAATATGCTGGATTTGTTTCAGAATTTTTCGAACATTTTAAAATGTGCTACTAGGTTTGGAGCGCTGGGAGTAGCAGATATTTCCCCGGTGGCCACGTGCACCTGCTGACTACATGTAGCTGGTTCGAATTCCAACCAACTATTTTTACATCATGTGAATATATGTTTCTCAAAGCATGAACGCTTTTATAACTACATGAGTATTTTTTAAAAATTCTGAACATTTTTAAACTTATATAAGCATTTATAAATTATATAAAAACTTATTGAAGGATGAATACTTTTATATACTGCATTAATTTTTTTTAAACACTGAACACTTTTAAACTTATGTAAGCATTTATTAAAATATATAGAAACATAAAAATTTCTTAAAGGATGAATACTTTTATATACTACATTAATATTTCTTTAAAACATTGAACACTTTTAAACTTATGTAAGAATTTACTAAAATATATAGAAACATGAAAATTTCTTATGTCATGGGCTTCCCGCCATGTGGCGTGCCTAGTTAGCATTGTGTCCGTATACAAACACCATTTACACTGTATATGCATGCCAAAGCCAAGTTATAGCACCAATTCAATGTATGCCGCAAGTTTCGGCACTAAAGTGAATTTTAATGCCAAGTTTTAGCACCGGTGGTGTAATTGACTCATTTGCAGGATTTTTTTGGTGGAGGGATAGAGATCTGCGCGCACTCAAGCGGAATTCAACGAGGCTGGTGCATGGCCTCAGGCTGAATGCAGTGGGCTGCGTGCTTTGATGATGGCTGCAAAGTGAAGATTTTTCGGTCGACTCCAAGCACATGCTCCAACTTTCAGGTACATGTCTCTCTCCAATCTCAGTTTTTCCTCCCTACATTTTTGCTGCGAAATCATAGGAAAGAATGCTCTCTACTGAATGAGCAGTAGAATTAGTATCTAAACGATTTACTTTTTACGTTCTTATATTCTTCCATTCCAACATTCTATCTAACTAGGAAGCTCTGACGTATGTAATGCCCACATTACAGTCACCTTACAAGCCTAACTGGGCCGCAAGGTAAAAGTTTGACCAGTAATAGATGGCTGGATTAATGGTGAGTGCTTCTACTGGAGTGATGAGACAACTCCTGGGTATGCTGGCCACCTTCATGGCGGACGAGTTCACCAAGCTCATAAACTTGCGGAAGGAGGTAAGTTCATCAGTGAGGATCTTACCAGCATGAAGGATGCCCTTGAGAGACTTTCAGATTTGGACGAGCTAGACAAGCAAACCAAAGGGTGGAGAGACCAAGTAAGGGAGATGTCATATGGCATTGAGGAAATCATCGATCACTTAATGCGCTGCGTTGGGGCAAAAAGTGAAACCGATGGGTTTGGAAGGAAGACTGCGCGACTCCTTAAAAAGTTGAGAGCCCACCACCAAATTTCCGGACGGATCAATGAGATCAAGTCACTTGTGCTTGAGACAAGTGCACAACACCAAAGGTACAAACTTGATATTCCAGCGTCAAGTGATGTAGCCATTGACCCACGAGTTGCGACACGATATGAAAATGTAGCTAACCTTGTTGGTATGGAAGGATCAACAATGAGCTTATCAATTGGGTCATAGACACCCTGCAATTTTTGTTGGCTCATAGACAGGGAGAAGCAGTTGAAGGTGGCATCGATTGTGGGATTTGGAGGTCTACATAAAACTACACTTGCCAACGTGGTATATGATAGGCTCAAGGGCGACTTTGACAGTTATGCTTTTGTGCTGATATCTCAAAAGCTAGACATCATAAAATTTCTCCGTGGTTTACTCCACGAACTTGGGGGGTGTACCTTTAATGATTGTGAGTTAAATGTTGTTCTTTGTTTGGCTTTTTGTGTGCGTTGGTTTGAATTATGCTGGGCACGTCTGCTCCTCTGTTGCCGGGTGGTGTTGTTGCTTTCCTGTCTGGGTCTGACCATGTTTGATGTGATATCGGTTGCCTGTTGGGAGGACATTAGGAGGCTACTTCTCGGTTTGTTCGGCTCTGGGTTGAGTTTGCCCACTCATGTTTGGTTGGATAGTTAGGAGGACAGTGGTATCCCCGGCTCGCTAGGGTTCAGGTCCTGAGGCTCGCATTTATTTTGGATTTATTTTAGGATTTCCGACGACGCGTGTTCAGTGGGAGGAGGCGTTCCCGTCGACTACGAGGCGCTACGGTGGCTTCGTAAAATCCCAGGATGATGTGCTCATAGGCGCTACGAGACTTGCCTGCTCCCCGCTTGTGCGCCCATCCGTGCTTCCGCATACGTGGCTTGATTTGATTGGAACAAAATAAGACCCGGCTCCACCCCCTTAAAATCAGGGGGGGAGCTGATTAGATTAGAAGGGAAAAAGGAAAAAAGACAGCCGTAGGATGAGATAGGAGCACAGATGAGAGCATGGAAAGGGAGCAGGCAAGCCAGATCCGCTCATAGGGATACAGTGTGCATGTGTGCATTCATAGGTGAGTACATGCGCATGTATATAAATACTTGCGTCTGTACTGTATTCAAAAGAAATTTGGGTCTAGCACAACCCGTGCAGAGCCGTTTCGGCAATAGACACGTTGAACCAACTTTACTAAGGGAAGGATGTTTCTCGTGAATGGTGTGCAGGTGATATTTACCAAAGACAAATAATATTGATCACTAGAGGCAAACGCACGCTTCGCCCTGCCAGTCTTTCATTTTGGCGTTGCTAAAACGTACATATATATGAGCGATGGATCACTCATGCTCTGCTATATTACAAAACAATTTTTATATATGAATGATGGATTACTAATGCTAACACCAAACATCACGATCATGGAGAATAGTAGAGGTCATTGAGCCATCGATGAAAATTTTGTTGGGCTTTTGCTGATGCTCAGACAGAAATACCTACATGACAATACAATTCCTTTTCCTTGAGAAATAAAAACTCTGGAGGGATAGATTTCATGACACCAAATGTCACACTGAGGCCTAAAGGCAAGTTATATCAAAGAGACGGCACATAAAGACGCAGTGCTTCCCAGTTCATTGGTGTATCATGATTCCACTTTCTAGGAATATGAACAAAGAACTTTGCAGGCTTGAGCCTTATAAGGTAAAATATTTCTTCCTGTTCTCCAATTCACACCAGAGCTCATTGCTTGGTACACTCGAGACTCGACTGCAGCAACAATGGATCAACAGCGTACGCTGAGCTCGGGGACAACCAAAAATATGGAAGCTTAGAAGCATCCAAATGGCCTCACATGAGTTGCAAATATATTCATAAGCAAGGACCCTGTATAAGAGAATACATGCATGATTATTTAGAAGAGTATGATTTCTCAAACCGGTTTGATCCTCTACTGGAAGCTTCCTAGTAGCAAAGAACAGAGTGGATGTGAAAAGCAGATGCTGGAGTAGCATAAGGAGAGCCTAGATGATTATCTCAACAACCAAATTTACAGCATCAGACATCTCATCAGTTTTCTAAGGCTATATCATAGATAACACATTATTTTCAAATATGCATCAACATTCATGATTTCCTTATTTGGATGAGAATGTACCGTCAGCATTCCTGTCGGCAAATGCTCATAAAGAAAAAGTAACATTACCTGAACAATCCATGTAGAGGGGAGTATTTCAGACCTTAGATTTGAACCATATTGCTCCCACATAAGGACAGTAGGGAAGTGCTCATACCTATCAGGAACATCACATCCAGCACATTGTAGATATTAATTTTTTTTTTCCTTTTATGCACCCTTACATCTTCGTAATGTTGTACTGAGAGACCAGTGTCACAACACGTTCCTATTAGTAAAGGTATAAATTAACATTTATCCAAAATCATCATACCCATGCATCTTTGTTTTGAGAGAGATGGAGAGATAGAGGATAACTACCCTGAATATGCATACAGATTAAAAAAATTGTACACCTCCAAACCTCTTTGTAATGTTTGTATTAAGAGACCAACGACATTCTATTAAAAAGGGTATAAATATAAAACATTTATCCAAAATCATCATGACCTTGCATCATTTTTGTTTGGAGAGCAAGAGACAGGGGGAGAGGAACTCTACCCTGAATATGCATATAGATCAAAAATATCTGTACAGATGCATTGGTAATTAGCAATGCATACATCCTACTGAAGCTCTTCTTATACCCAGCTTGTTTTGTCCAGGCTGCAAAAACTTGGGGGAAGGGTCTTAATATCTTATGGCTTTGTTTTTGTGAGGATGAAATTTGACAAGTTCAAACATACAATAAATATTAGAATTCTGTCCTCGTCTGATTCTATCGATCTATATAGTTATTGAGCTGCAAAGGATCGGTAGTTGCAATACTTTCCCATAAAAAACATCACTGTTATGCATGAGATGCCAAATTGCCGAATCTTGATCTGAAGATAAAACATGCTTTCAACATCAAGATTAGCAAATTAAGGCCCTCCAAATCCACATAACATACATGTTATAAAGGAAGGAGTTTAGCAAATTAATGGATCTTTTGAAGCTGTTGCTTATAAGTGAGAAAGTAGGATTAATGAAATAGCTGGAAAGAAATTTACTAGGAACAAAAATTAACGGTCTTTCTCGGCTTAATATTAGAAACCTGGTTTCAGGAACAACACCAGCAATAGACAATTCTATTTGTGAACAATCAATAGAATACTATTACTACCTGGCACAAGGGAGCTAGGAGGTAGAGTTGTGCCATATAACAACCAACGAAAGAACATACGTAATGAAACATTGAGAACCAATCGTTCGATAAACAATTACATGATCTAGGGTAATATAATAACCAACATCAGTAGGGTAATAGTGTGATTTAAATATAATGAGAAGATCATGAAGATGGCAAACTAAATCTATTTTGTACCAAATGTTTTATGCTTAGTAAGAAATCATGATGCTGGTAAACTAAATCAAATAAAAAGCATCAATCCAATACGCATAAGATTGGACATGGACGTAGATAAGCAAATGGCCGATATTAAAATCTGGAAGATAGCATCTGACCATTTTTGGGGGATGAATAATTTATATCGCAAATAAACATGGTAAGCCTTAAATGGGCTCGTGTGGAGCAATATGTGATCCAGAAATAAGGCAGCTCACCAACAAATAAATGAAACGGAGGGGATCGCTGCCAAGAAACTCACTTGCCTCCATCATTTTAATACCCTATATCTCCAAACTACATTTCCAGCATTTTACGATGGCAATAACAAAATAAACAGGAACAACCTGATGCCCAATTTGCAGCTTGCAGCATGAGCTCGCCTCTCTCATGCCCCTTGGAGATGATCTGGCCAGGTCTGCTTCCGCTCAGCGTAGGGCCTCCATCAATTAGCTCCCCGCCTGGAGTTGCATTGTTGGAATTTTGCTAGTAGGTCTTTGGCCCAAAGCCCAACTAAAATTCTAAAATTCTCTTGGCCCATTCATGCACACATGTGAGTGGGGTGAGTGAGGCTAAAGTTTAGTCCCACCCCGGAAGTTGAGAGAGAGTTGCACCTCTTTATAAGGTGAGCTCTTCTACCACTTGTATGAGCATGAGAAGAGGAGACCTACACGCACGCTCCTCCTCGTCACGCCACGCCACGCCACGCGGGGTTGCGGGATTGAGCCGAGCCGAGGACAGAGCTATGCACGACTCGACCTACCCGGCCCGCCCGGCCCGCACTATATAGTTAGGCAGACGTCTACCCTAGCCGCCGCCGCTTCGTATGGTTTCTCACCACTGTTCCAGATCATTGCGCCGCCGAGCAAGTCTTCTCCATCCCTCCTTTCGGCGTGCACCGGGAGAAGGGACAGCAGGCCTCCGGAACCCCGCCTCTCATGATCCTGTACGGGAGAGGGGCGATCAGGTTTTTGGGGAAGGCACAGTTTAGAAGGCACAGTTAAATTTGCGTGCGTTTCCACAATAGACAAAGTTTAGGGCGCATTGCATTTATTTCTAGTAGCTAATTAGTACTTCGATATACTATTTCTATATGCATGTGTAGTGTGAATGCTATTTTTTAGCCCATCTCACAATCAATAGATAACCACCTAGCTTCCAGAGAATTTCCAAGCGCGCCTTCTAAACCGTGACGGAGGAAGTAGTAAATCTCAAGTCGTAGACTGTCGGTTGTCGGCCTTAGGCTGGTCACAATGGGCAAGAACATAGTCTAGTAACTTACACACTTCCCTAGACTATGTTACTACCTCCACAGTGGGTAGAAACATCTATGTAGTGTCATGCAACAATATATTTATTATGTTATAGACTCATTATTTCTTGGAGTGTGTGATGTTCCGGTAACTTAGCTAGTTACCACAAGCACCTCTCTCTTCATTAAATATGTGACACATAAGCAAAGTTGTATTGGAGTGTGTGATGTTACTCCTAAGTTCCTCCCCATTGTGACCAGCCTTAACCTTGAATCTAGGCGATTAATTAATGCCCCTCGTAATCAACCCTCTAGGGTACATTGCCATGGCTCCATTTTCACTACTAACCCCTCTCAGTAGCCAATATGTATTAAAAAACTAATCTTCATTGTTGCACACATTTGCAGGATTTTTTTGGTGGAGGGATAGAGATCTGCGCGCACTCAAGCGGAATTCAACGAGGCTGGTGCATGGCCTCAGGCTGAATGCAGTGGGTTGTGCGCTTTGATAATGGCTGAAAAGTGAAGATTTTCGGTCTACTCCAAGCACATGCATGCTCCAACTTTCAGGTACATGTCTCTCTCCAACTTCAGTTTTTCTCCCTACATTTTTACTATGAAATCATAGGAAAGAATGCTCTTTACTGAATGAGCAGTAGAATTAGTATCTAAACGATTTACTTTTGGGGCTTGCTTCGGTAGACCCCCCCCCCCAACAAAACGTAGAAGGGCAGATTGGTCATACAAAAGAAAGGTATGCCCACCTCGTATTATACGGATGTAACGTAGACCGCGCGCATGCAAAAAAAAAAACAAAAAAACTGCCCGCACGATCTACCCGCCCACCCCATCTACTCGCCCGTCCACCCCGTCTACTCGGCCGCCCCATACGATCGCCGCCGCCGCGGATCACCGCCCTCCGACCCCGTCCGCCGCCGCCGTCCGAGCCCGTCCGACGCCGCCGTGGCCGTCCCAACGGCGTGCGTCCAAGCACCCCGTCTACTCGCCCGCCCACCTCGTGTACTCACCCGCCACATCCGATCGCCGGCCCCGCGGATCGCCGCCCTCCCACCCCGTCCGACGCCGCCATCCGACCCCGTCAGACACCGCCGTCGCCGTCCCAACGGCGTGCGTCGCCGCATCTCACCGTCATCATCCACCCCCCGGACGTGAAGGGCCCGACGTGCCACGCCGCCTCCGCACCACTCTCCCCACCCCCCGCCGCGGATCCTGCCAAACATCCGGCCGGTGGCTCGTCGTGCACGTCGCCGGCTGCTAGATTCAAGGCGGGGACAGCTGCCGTCGTCGAACGCCGGCGACGCCTACACCGCGGGGCAAGGTTTGTCATCTAAACCTAGCGGGCATGATGGATATAAGTTAGGGCTAGTTAAGTGATGAATCTAGAATGTAAATGGAGGCCAGACTTAATTTAAGGAACACTTATTTATGTCATGACGACATCACACAATATGCACACACCGATGGGCAACCTCAACTATTTGTTTCACACAAGACAAAAACGTGTTGTTTGAACCATTGCTTTAAGAAAAAATTCATGGTAGCTGCTGGGTTCATGGATTACACGTCTTTCTATTTTTTTGCAAACCAACATGAGTTTTTGTCCTTGTTGTAATCAACACTTCAAATGGTTTGCGGTTCTGTGAGTTTGGTGTGTTGACATGGACGAAGAATCCGCATTCGGGAGGGACGAGAATGGTACTGATAAGGTGACTAAGACCGATAACGATAATTTGAACGAAGATGATGACAGCAGCGACAACGATTCCGTCTCGTCATATGATATCTTACCTCCGGAGGATTTTGATAATAATGAACATGGCGCAAATAGCGAGAACGTAAGTGGCGTATATTTTGTTTTTATTTTTGAATTTGCAAAGTATGGCATGGCTAACTATATATCTTTGTGTACAAATTTACAGGAAGATGTGGATGTTGACAATGTGCAACATAGTTGGCAGGAATCATTTGCAGATAACTTGAGCCAGGTTAGTTGTTAGATGTTGTACGTCGATCAATAGTATGATTTAAATGATAGTAATTGACATATATATTTTCAAATGAATGTTGTAGGAGGAGTCAGATGGTCTTGTACTTGATCACGATGAGGGAGAGATTGATATTGAGGAGGCTCAAAGGGAGCAGAAGATGCTTGAGACACATTGGAAGGTTATGGCTATGACCTTTCGGTCGCAAGGGGATGCATACATATTCTACAACAATCACGCCAGAGAGCACGGGTTTAGTATCAGGAAACAGAAGGTGAAACGAGGTGCTTCGGGAATGATACGGTATCGGCGGTTTCTTTGCTCCAGGGCAGGGAGAAGGCAGAGCAAGTTCATAACCATGGAGGGCCGCAAGCGCAGGCTTAGACCGGAGACTCGTTGCGACTGCGGTGCACATATGGTGGTGAAGCTGGACAGAGAACGTGGCGTTTGGTTCGTCGCATCATTCGTGGATGATCACAACCACGCGATGGCTCGGCCCGACGAGGTTTATTTTTTGTGGTCACACAGACGGATTGGAGATGGCCAGAGGGCGGAGATATTGGCGATGGAAGCGGCCGGGATAAGAAAGCATATTATAATGGACAACTTCATCAGCAGATACGGTTCGTACGATAAGTGCGGGCTTATCAGGAGGGACATTTACAATCTTTGTTGCAGAGAAAAAACGAAGCTCATTGCAAAGGGAGATGCAGAGACGGCAGTTGGCATTATGAGGAGCAGGAAGGAGAAGGACCCTGAGTTTTTTTTTTGAGTATGTGCGTGACAAGGAAGGGCGATTGAAGAGTATGTTCTGGTGCGATGCACAGTCGCGGAGAGACTATCAGGACTACGGAGATGTGGTCGTGTTTGATAGCACGTATAAGATGAACAGATACGGTATGCCGTTCGTCCCCTTTGTCGGAGTTAACAACCACCGTTGCACCACAGTGTTTGGTTGTGCCATCATTGCTGACGAGACGGAAGGGACATACGTGTGGCTGCTGCAGACATTTATGAAGGCAAACTGTCAGGTGAAGCCAAAGTCAATAATCACAGACGGTGACGCTGCAATGATCCGGGCTATTCGGACTGTCCTTTCAGATGTTTTCCATCGTCTCAGCTCCTGGCATATCGAGAAAAATATGCAAAGGCACCTGCATTACAAGTCACTGGATGAGTTCAGATCGCTCCTGTAAAACACTGGCCGGACGTGACGCAACGTTTGTTTTGTGTCCGTTTTCGTTCCAACCTTGCGTGGGGCCCTACGTAGGCCGTGCCCGCATGTCCGCCCACTTTGGTGCAATTGCATGCATGCGATCACGTACCCCCAGTGCAACGAGCTTCTTTTCGGTCTACCGGAGGGGGGTTCCCGACTACAATTTTTTTTGGACTCCGCCAAATGGCACGAAACTTTTTCCGCACGTTGGCATCACCCTCGACAGCACCCACGCCAGTTTGCATATTTTCCGACGCTCGATGCATTTCCTAGGATTTTCCCCGTGAAAATGCCGTAAAACACTGGCCGGACGTGACGCAATGTTTGTTTTGTGTCCGTTTTCGTTCCAACCTTGCGCGGGGCCCTACGTAGGCCGTGCCCGCATGTCCGCCCACTTTGGTGCAATTGCATGCATGCGATCACGTACCCCCAGTGCAACGAGCTTCTTTTCGGTCTACCGGAGGGGGGTTCCCGACTACAATTTTTTTTGGACTCCGCCAAATGGCACGAAACTTTTTCCGCACGTTGGCATCACCCTCGACAACACCCACGCCAGTTTGCATATTTTTCCGACGCTCGATGCATTTCCTAGGATTTTCCCCGTGAAAATGCCGTAAAACACTGGCCGGACGTGACGCAACGTTTGTTTTGTGTCCGTTTGCATTCCAATCTTGCGTGGGGCCGTATGTAGCCCGTGCCCGCATGTCCGCCCACTTTGGTGCAATTGCATGCATGCGATCACGTAGACATAGTGCAACCAGCTCCGGTTTCGTCCTGCCGGAGGGGGGATTCCCAACTACGTTTCTTTTTCACTCCGCCGAATGGCACGAAACTTTTTACACACGTTTCCATCACCCTCGACAGAATCCACGCCAATTTTCATATTTTTTCGGCGCTCGATGCATTTCCTAGGATTTTCCCGGTGAAAATGGCCAGAAACACTCGCCGAACGTGACATAACGTTTTTTTTGTGTCAGTTTTCATTCCAACCTTGTGTGGGGCCCTACGTCGGCAGTGCCCACATATCTGCACACTTTCGTGCAATTGCATGCATGCGATCACGTACACCTTGTGCAACGAGCTCTGTTTGGGTGTGCCAGTCTGGCTACTCTCAAAGCCGTTTTATTTTCGCCTACACCGAATGACCTCCAACTTTTTCCACGTACTCCAGGCACCATCGGGAGCATTCACGACAATTTTCATTATTTTCTGATGTCTGATGCATTTTCTACGGTTTTTGCAGTGAAAATACCCTAAAACACTGCCCGAACATGACGCGACATGCGTTAGGGTGTCCGATGTCGTTCATATCTTGCGTGAGGGCCTACATTGGGCATGCACACACCCTCGGAAAAAATTATTTCATTTCATGCATGCGAACACGCACCCCTAGTGCAACTAGCACCGTCCATATCTTGCATGTGTCGGTATTTCATGTGTTTGTTCCACATTAATTATTCCAAACTTTTTTCACATAGAATGAAAGTGCTTGCCCGAGTCTTGTCTGAATAACCTATGCTGTTTTTTATTCATAAGTGCGTGCCACAAAACTTGATAAGTGATTTCTTTACGTTTTCTCAAAATATTTATGTAATAAATTTGTATTTTGTACTGTCCTATGTGAAATAGTCTGAAGTTTCAAAATTCCGTTTATTTTGTTTGCTGTCGTTTCATGATGATGATGCCATTGTATGTGTTATACTACCTGGGCTGACCGACGTGGTGAAAAAACGCACCCGGCCGTGTCTCATGCCATGTTTTTGCCGTGTTATTATTCTCTCATGCATGTTTTTCACATACACGTCGCCACAAACCCGCGCATGCACAGAAGATCGCACCCACCGAATCGAACCTACCTCATGCCAGCCAACCAGCGCCTCCCTCGGATCCCGCCACCACGCATCGACCGGATCAGCCTCGCTCCCCGCGCCTAGCGACTCTGAGCCGCCCGACCGCATCCTCCTCGATCTCCCCGCCCCATGCACGCCTCCAACACGTCTCCCGCAACGTGTAGTGTTGCCCCGCGCGGGCGAGGGGAGAGGGGCGTCGGCCGTGGGCCGTGGGAGGGGGCGAGTGGCGCCCTGCCTCTATGGGCCGAACTGGGCCGCCGGTGACAGCGCAGAAAACGGCCTCATGAGCCCTGCGGCGGCCGCGTGCACTGAGGGACGCGTGCACAGCGCGATTTTAGTCCCACCTCGGAAGCGGAGGGGCGCGATGAGCGACTTAAATAGCTGCCTCCGCCCCCTCTTTCGAACTCATCTGCTATTACTCACCACTGCCCCGTTGCACCCCGATGCTGGGCCCTTTAGTGGGCTCAATCAGCCGCCCGAGTCGCCTTTGGGCTTGATATGGGTATATTCTGTAAGCTACTATGGCTCAGCATCGGTGGTTGGGCTTTTTTTTAAATAACTTAAATTTTTTGCCGGTATTTCATGTGTTTACCTCATCTTTTAACTTTCATGTGTTTACTTCATATTTTTACAGAATCTTAATATCCCATTAATAACTTTTTTTTTGCCGGTATTTCATGTGTTTGCCTCATATTTTTACTTTCATGTGTTTACTTCATATTTTTACAAAATCAAAATATCCCATTAATAACAATTTTCATGTGTTTACTTCATCTTTTCCTGCTGAGGTTGCGTGCAGTGCAGTGTTCGTATTAGGTGCACCCTGTGACGTACCCTCGTGTTTGCGTGCATGGCGCATGCACGTGCGCTTGGTGCTGTTAGGTGCACCCCGTGGTGTATGCGTGCGTTTGCGTGCATGGCACATGCATATGTGTGCGTTGTCGTCGGTGGTGCGTGCTTTCGATAAATGTCAGTGGTGTGGGGCTTTTTATTGATTCCGTGAGAGCTCAACTTATCACCGGGCGTCTACTATTCGAAGACCTGTTTGTTATACAACCATTCCATTACTCATTGAAGCAACATAATTTCAGATATTTTACATTCGAACGAAATTTTACATGAAAAAAGATTAACACTAAAACAAATCTAACTACTCCTCCTCGCTACTCAGAAGATCAACCACTACAGTCTGGCCGCCGTCTTCACCGCCGTCTGAGTCATCGGAACTGCCCAAGTATCCGAAAAATTCCTCCAAGGTAGCCGACTCCTGCGCTAGTGTATCGGTCGAGTCCCTAATCGCCTGCCAGTATCCCGGCTCGTCTGCCGGGTCCCTCGGGTCAACAATATCCGCCGGCGGCATCCAACCGGTCTCCGACGTGGAGTTTCGGATCGCGCGGATCAAACCCGGCGACTCCAACGGGTCGCCCTCCTCTTGCATCGCCGCCAGTTCCGGCGGGATCTGAAACTCAGGGGCGCCTGATGGAGCAGCGGGCGCGGCGGCGGGATTAGCCGGGGCGCCTGCGCGAGCGCGCCGACCGGCACGGGCCTGCACGACCGGGACGGCGGGGGGCGCGAGGGGCGCGTTTGGAGCGTCCGCGCGGATGCCCCGAGACTTGTAGAAGCTGACCACGGTGTCGAAGTCGCGGCCTTGCCAAAAGTTCAGGCGACCTTCGGGATTCCATGGACCGGGTTGTGCCGGCCCAGGCGTGGCATAGCCGGTGCTCGTCACGTGCCAGCCGTGTGCTAGGCGACACGACGGCGGCACGGGGATGCCGTGCCGGTAGATATCCACGGTCTGCGGCCCGGTGAGGCTAGAGGGCCACAGACCGCCGGGCGCGGCGCCGCGTCCACCACCACTGCCGACGCGTCCACCGCCGCTGCCGCCGCCTCCACCGCCGCCTCCCGCCCGACGACTGCTCCCTGCGCCTCCACTGCCGCCCCCACAACCGAACCAACGCCGGCCGAAACATCCACGCCCACGAGGCATCACGCCGGAGGGAGTTGCGCCGCCGGAGATCGATCGGACAGCGCGGGGTGAGGGCGGTTTCTAAGAGGAGAGGCGGGGTCGGGGCGGTTTCTAAGAGGAGAGGCGGGGTCGGGTGGTCAGACGCGTCGGGGGCGTTGGACGGGCGCGGCGAACGAGGCGAGGCGGCAGCCGGGCAGCGCGGCAGCGGGGCAGGCGGGCAGCGCGGCAGCGCCTCAGCGGGGGAAGCGGCACGATAACAGCGCCGTGCATGCATGCACGCCCGCAGCGCAATGGAAGCGGCACGATGACAGCGCGCTCGCCCGCGGCGTAATTGACGCTATGTCAATCCCGGAAAAAATAACCCACTGTATTTGTATACGTATACGCCGCGGCCGGGCGGGCGGGCGGGTGGGCACTTCTAAAAAATATGCCCATCATGCCCCTCGTTACGAAGGGGTATCGAGCAATCTCGGCCCTCCTTGTGTTAGAGGGGGTCTACCGAAGCGGAATTGTTTACTTTTTTTTTCTTATATTCTTCCATTCCAACATGCTATCTAACTCGGAGGCTCTAACCTATGTAATGCCCACATTACATGCACCTTACAAACCTAACTGGGCCCCAAGGTAAAAGGTTGATCAGTAAAGTAATAGATGGCCGGATTAATGGTGAGCGCTTCTACTGGAGTGATGAGATAACTCCTGGGTATGCTGGCCACCCTCATGGTGACGAGTTCACCAAGCTCATAAACTTGCGGAAGGAGGTAAGTTCATGTTCATCAGTGAGGAGCTTACCAGCATGAAGAATGCTCTTGAGAGACTTTCAGATTTGGATGAGCTAGACAAGCAAGCCAAATGATGCAACCGTCGACAGAAAAACGATGGCGTGAATAACTTTTCCAATCTTTCACAGTACGATGTCACTTGAAATGACGTGGCGCTCGTGATCTTGTAGATGCAATCATCATAAAAAACAACATTGAACAAATCGAAAACTAGGTTTACCAGATACAAACCTAATTAAACAACACGCACACCACCTGTGGGAAGGACGTGGACGGTTCTGAAAGAACCAACAGCGAACTAGAGGCCTCGCCTCCAATCTTCGTGCTGAAACACACAAAGGATTCAGCTTTTCAACTTGTATCAACATATGGTTGGGATGGTTGACTGGACAGTGGTATCCCCAGATGATATGCCGGCTCACTCTCTCTAAGGTGCTTATAAGGATAGTATGTTCATACGTGCATTCATAGAGATAAGTGTATGCACGTTTATATGAACTTTATGTTTGTACTGTGTTAAAAAAAACTTGTATCAACTAGTCATGGAAAGATACCCGACGCAAAAACTACTCCGTTACATGAGGCGCAACATCTTTTATTATGGTGCACGCAGGTCACGTACGCGGTAAATCTGACAGATTTTCTAAATTGGTTACCAAACGGACTTAAACTAGAGAAATACTAGGACTCTCTCTCCTACTTGACTAATCTGTAATTAACAAACTTTAAAAAAGTCCGGCCACGCTGATCACAAAAGTCCAAACGAACTAGTACTCTTGAATTTGCATAACTAGCACACGCACCTACAGTACTCCGTCACGTCAACACGGTGGTGTTTTGAACTTGGGCTCAACTTCATCTATAGATAAAACTAGCACAAATGCCCGTGCGTTGCAACGGATGAAAACATTGATTTCTAATTCCTATATATCAAGGTTGGCCTGGTCAAGAAACAATGTTGTGCAAGAACAGTTGTGATGACAAAAAATATATCAATTTGGGGATCACATCGTCAGCTTACCACATGGGTATGATTGTGAATAAATTAATTTGACTAAACAACATTAACTTGAAATTATTTATTCTATAATGGTGAAGGAAGTGGCAAATTCATTTCTGAAGAGAAAATACATTTGTCCAAAAAGTAATAGCTGCTTCTTTTACATAAACACGTAGAAAAGATTGAAGTAAATATTCTTCACATAGAATGCATATGGGTACTTTTGGATTTTTGAATAAACGTTAACAAATGTTTATGATGGTAGAACCACTATATGCACATAAGATATAATAGCACAAATGCCCGTGCATTGCAACGGGAGACATTGTTATATGTTTCATGTCTTCACCTATTTACGCCCATCCTCCTTTTAGTCCACCACGCGTCGGTGCATTGCAATGGAATAAGAATTCCTCGCACTTCTATGCATTTTGTAAAAATAATAATAATAACTATGACCAAGTGATACATTTATTTACAAACCACGTTAAATATCCTGACAGGTCATCAACATTTTTTCCTATGCCCAAGGACGTTCCATATAATTATGTCTATATTATATATTTTTAAATCACTCAGCCTCTCATTTATTCCCTTGAGGATAAATCTAAATCACCACTCATCCTTTGCTTTGTTAATTCCCTAAGCAGCTCTTTGACTCCTGACTACTCAAGAACGTATTTAAACTGATGGAAATTAATATGAGGTAGCAGGGTGGGACTATTTAAGCTTCTCGTGTTGGCGGCTCCTTTTTTACTTTTATAATTTGTCACTATTTACTGTTTATTTATATTGTATTTGATATTTGATTATTTGTCACTGTTATTTGATATTTTGCCACTTCTTATTTGGGAATTTGATTATTTGATCATTTTATCAAAAAACAATCCTTTCAATTAAAATTTGATTGTGTTTGCCTAAAACCAGCAACCAAATTGCCATCTGTACATGTTTGACTGAAGAACAGGCCGGTCACCTAAAATTCCTCAATGTGCGTGATGAACCTAAGCTTCGTCCCTGAAGTTGCCGCCCTTGCTGCTCCCGCAGGCGCACCTTGTTGCTTGCTGCTGCCATTACAGCTCGCTGGCGACGGTCTTTGCCGCTCCGCCGCTACATAGTACAACTACTTCTGCTCGTCGGTGTGTCCCTTGCTGTTGCTTCTCACTGCCAGAAGCGCCTCCACACCACTGCCATGTTGGCACCATCGTCGAGCTCGTCGGCATCAGCATGCCGCTGCATGACAAGATCAGCAGCATCGGGCTATGGCTGAACCGGATGCACAAGAACAAAAGAAGCATTCTAATGTGTCTTATGACCCCATATGCTTTGGTTTTTAAGTCCCTGCTAATCCACGTTGAATGTATATGGTTTGGTTCCTAGGAAAACATATTATGACAACAGAATATTTGTAGTTGCATGTATGTGATTCCTTCTCAACATGAACGCCAAGGAGCACTGCGTGAAAACCTTTACATGGCAGTCTTGCTGTTACTCCTGAACCCAAAACCGGCCATCTACTTGATTACTTGTCATCAAACCAAGGCAGGAGATTTCGTCGAAACTGGCAATCCAAGGCATGCCCGGCTGCCTCCACGCCGGGGGATTGGACACATGGAGGCGCAGACCATGTCCATCGCACCGGTCTGATCACCGGGGCCGCTGGTGCTTTTTCCGGCAAAGGTGTTGTTGCCGTAGCCTCGCCTTGCCTCTCGCCAGAGCTCTCTCCTTCTCTCGCACGAACGTAGAAGAAAGAAGGACGAGGAATGAGGCAGTGGACAGCAAGATATGCCCGGCGCACGAACGCCGCCGGCCGCACGAACGGCCTACTTTTTCATTTTCTGAGCACGAACGCTCTTTTACAGAGACTACAACACACGGGATTTATACCCGGGCGTGCACACGACCTGGCCTCCCCACAACTCATGCATGCATATATCTGGACGTAGCGCCCACGCAACGCCCACCGCCAAGCTCCACGCGCATGTACGCGATCTCTTGGAGACTCGGCGTGAGCCGCCTGCTCTTCCGCTGCTTCAGCCCAGCCTCGACGCCCACTTCGCCACGCCCCCGTGCTCCTCAGCTCCCGCGCCCGCCGCGCACGCACAACAACGGGACGCGACTGGCTCCAGCGCCCGGCGCGGCCACACCCCGCGCGTCCGTCTAACCAACTCACACACACGCATGCCCGCCACGCTCCCGATCGGTCCTGCGCGCACACACGCACGCCGTGGCTTATGCCCAACAAAAGGCGCATGCGCTTCAACTTCGGCAGTAGGTTCTTCCCCCTGACGCCCGCCACCGCCACGGGCTACAGCTGCTACTGCTCCTGCTAGTTGGCGCTGCATGAAGCTGGTGCTGCTCGACCGATCCCCGCCACCACGGGTTACCGCTGCTACTGCTCCTGCTCGTGAGCTCTGCATGCTGCTGCTGCTCGCCGGATCCTCGTGCTGCCATCGACCGGGACCTGGTCGCGACTCACACCATGGTCGCCCCGAGTAGCCATCTTCGTCAAGGACCAACGGTTGCGTCGCCGCAGGCAAGGATAAACTGCCGAGTTGTGTGAAGAACGCGAGTCCAAAGCAGCAAAAGCTTCACCGCCGTTGCCTCCCACACAATTGCTTCTTTTTCAACCTGCTACCCCGCCGCTGCTGGTCATCCTCTTGGAGGCGCTTGAGCTGGGGATGGGTGCGCCACAGGAGAAAACCATCTGACCATACACAAGGAGCCGGCACAGACGTGGTTATCGTTTGTGTCGGGTCCTTTTAAATCTCAGCCATCAATTTTTATGTTTAACATAAAATGAACGGACATAAAGAGGCGACTTATGAAGAACTATGAAATCCTCCGTCCTTTAATATTAGGTAAAGATAAAGATTTGGATTGCAATTTCTCCAATAAAAATATGTGTCACCCTCTTGCTGCCATAATAAAACTTGCTCGGCTCGTGTACAACCCGGTTGGCGCTATGAAGAAAATATTCCTTTCTTTCCTGGCGCAATGCAAGTACTACATATTTCTCCTTTCTTCCTCCGTCAGCCATATCAACGACATCATTAGCGACGGTATATGAGGTCACATCACCAAAGGGTGGATAGACCAAGTGAGGGATATGTCATATGGCATTGAGGACATCATCGATGGCTTCATGCGCTCTGTTCGGCAAAAAGTGAAACCGATGATTTTGAAAGGAAGACTGCACGACTCCTTAAAAAGTTGAGAGCCCACCACCAAATTGCCGGACGGATCAATGAGATCAAGTCACTTGTGCTTGAGACAAGTGCACGTCACCAAAGGTACAAACTTATATTCCAGCATCAAGTGATGTAGCCATTGACCCACGAGTTGCGACACTATATGAAAATGCAGCTAACCTTGTTGGTATGGAAGGACCAACAATGAGCTTATCAATTAGCTCATAGACACCCCGCAATTTTTGTTGGCTCATAGACAGGGAGAAGCAATTGAAGGTGGCATTGATTGTGGGATTTGGAGGTCTACGCAAAACTACACTTGCCAACGTGGTATATGATAAGCTCAAGGGCGACTTTGACAGTTGCTTTTGTGCCAATATCTCAAAAGCCAGACATCACAAAATTTCTCTGTGGTTTACTCTACGAACTTGGGGGTGTACAATCGTTTAATGATTGTGAGTTAAATGTTGTTCTTAACAAGCTGAGAGGACATCTACTGAATAAGAGGTACTTAGTTTAGTTTCTCTGTTGATGTTGGGCTACGTCGTACGTCTATAATGTTTCTCAAAATATATTTTGTCAGTTTTGAAAACAATTACTGAAGTAGCAAGGGTATAAAACGTACACAAACAATCAGATGTTCCTCTTATGAGCAAATCATTAATATGAATTGTAGTTGCATTTAATAACCTCATCTGAGTAAATATCTTGATATGAATTGTGTGCTACTTATGCCTGGACATAAATTATCAAACATAAAATGCCCCATACTTCTAGTTCATATACGATTTTCCCCTGTTTCATTTATTAATCTAGTACTACCAGCTAAGAAATGTGGTTAGTTTTTCTTCGGAGAAAGGCCATGAGGTGGGCACCATGAGGTGGTGGGCTGGCCAGCAAGGGCTTGAGCCTCACTTCTGTCTAATTAAATCTGGTCTCTAGTTCCTCCTAGCACCTACTCATTGTTTTAGCTTTTTCTTTAATCACTCTGAACATTAGCTTGAATACAATAATTTTCAATTAATTCCACATTTTAAAGACAATTTTTAATTTGTGCTACTTAGCTTAACACTAACGAGTTATTTGACACGTACTTGAATTGTAGTTGATGATATATGAGATGCACAAGTATGGGGTATTATTAAATGTGCTTTCCCAGAAAATGATCTTGGCAGCAGACTAATAGCAACTACAAGAATTCAGGATGTGGCTAAGGCTTGTAGCTCTTGTCGACATGATTACATTCTACAGATGAAGCCCCTTAGCAATGAAGATTCGAGAAGATTGTTCCTTGGTAGGATGTTTGACTCGGAAAAAGCCTGCCCTCACCAGATTGAAGATATTTCAGTTGAAATTCTCAAAACATGTGGTGGTTTGCCTCTTGCGACTATCATCATATCAGGCATGTTAGCGAGTGAAGGTTCCAACCAAGTGGAGTGGGAACATGTACGGAATTCTTTGGGCTCTGGTACAAATGTCACGCTGGAAGGGATAAGGCAAATCTTAAACCTAAGCTACAAAAACTTTCCTCCCCTTCTCAAGACATGCTTGTTGTATCTTGGTATGTATTCGGAGGACTACACAATACAGAGGTCTGATTTGGAACGTCAATGGATGGCAGAGGGTTTTGTTATTAGTAATGAAAAGGAACAAGATAAGGAGAAGGTTGCAAAAAGTTATTTCAATGAGCTTGTCAATAGGAGCCTTATTCAACTTGTAAAACTTGACAGTAAAGGGTTAGTGACACAATGCAAAGTACATGATATGATGCTTGATCTTATCTTGCTTAAGTCGGCAAAAGAGAACTTTATAACTATGGTGGATGGTCCACAAGCCATTAAAGGCCTGGATCACAAGGTTCGTCGGTTGTCTATCCACTTGGAGGGTGTAACTAGTGGACCAATGTTACCAGTAAATATTAGTATGTCACAAGTTCGGACAATTATGATATTTGGGTGCGTTTGGGATATACCTCTGTCAGAGTTCAAGTTTCTTTGAGTTCTTTTTGTTCCCAGCAACTTACAACCCAACTTTGCTGAATTATGTAAACTACATCACCTTAGATATGTAAAGATCACAAGCGATGCCCCATTCAAGCTACCAACACATATTAGATGGTTGCAGTACTTGGAAACACTAGATGTATGGGGTTGTTCCTATGTACCATCAGATATAGTTCATCTGCCAGGCTTGTTGCTTCTGAATCTGGATTTTGTTCGAGGGTTTCCATGTCCAGGGCGTCATGAGTCTGACGGGATGGGGAAAATTAAGTCCCTGCAATATCTACATGCATTTGATTTGGAGAAGAATTCACTAGATAATGTCGAGGGCCTTGGAGAGTTGAACAATCTGAGAAATCTAACAGTCAACATGAATGCTTTTTCGGCCGACAGAGAAAGACGTATGGATGTTCTATGCTCTTCTTTGGGAAAAATTTGTGCCAACCTGGAGTACCTGAGTTTTGATATCATGGGCAGCACGGATGCCATGATGGGTCAGTCACCTCCTCCCCGCCGCCTCGAGAGACTCCACGTCTCAAGCTTCAGCGTGTTGTATACGGTCCCTAACTGGATCGGGGAACTTAGTAGCCTCCGCGAGTTGAAACTCATAGTTGATGAGCTGCCCAAGGACGGTGTTGGTATTCTGGCCGAGCTGCCCTCCCTCACTGACCTTGCTCTAGAAATCCAACTGCCAAAAAGAGGACTGATGGTTATCTATGGGAGGGCATTCCCTGTTCTAAAGCACTTCAAATTACATATTGGCAGTGCGTTATACCTGACCTTCCAGGCTGGGGCAATACCCATGCTCCAGAGGTTCAGTGTAGAGTTCTATGCCAAAGGATCGGAGCAGGAGGAAGCTGTACTAGCTGGCTTTGAGCACTTGTTAGTGCTTGAAGAACTGTTGGCCGAAATCCTCAGCTTAGATGCTACAGAATCTGACATGAAGTGCGCGGAATTTGCCTTGAGGAGTGCTACCAACATGCATCCCCGGCATCCTCGTATTAAAATCAATTGGCAGGGCTGTTACAAGGGATCGTACTCTGATGATGACTAATACTCTTTGTACTCTGCAGCAAGCAGCTGGTATGTAGGTCCTAGTTTCCACCTCCGGTCTGCAACATGTGTATTATCTTGTTCATTTCTTTGTTTCAACCTAGTTATTTACATAGAACCTAACCCTGTTTAAGGTTTAGTTCCTCTATTGCAGCTTGTGTGTTTGCAGACTTGCAGTTGATCTTAAAGTTCACGCTCTAGTTGGTTGAATGCTAACCATATGTTTTCCTAAGTATGCTTAAAATATATTTTTCTTGTTTGGTTGTGTGTTATGTTCGGATCACCGTCTCGATGGACTAATTGATTTTCTTCCGGAAACCATGACACTGCTAGATTAGTGAGAGAAATGAGCAAGCAACTCGCCGAGCCAAACTACTCCTGCCTGCAGAAATTTGAGCGTTCTGACCATTCTTATTGATATTGCTTTCAGGAAATGGGGTGTACCTCAATTCTGGCAATTGGAACAACACGGTGTGGACAACATCGGGGTCAGCGCATGCAGATGAGCCAGCTGGAAGACCAAGCTAAAGCTTTTCTTCTTTTCTTCGTCCGGCCTCATTTGATCCCTTATGTCAACTTGAATAATTCTCTCATCGAGTTCCATGTTGCCTCTCGGTTTCCAACATGATGACCGCTCTAGTGATGTCTGTAATAAGGCTTTGTGATAGGGAGGAAGTCGCACTTGCTGGTGCAAACTCTCTTGGCTGAGATAATATACAGGCGCTAGTCTCTGCTTCGCTTGTCCAGCCTCCGAATTATCTTGGTCTTTATTTTGGTGTGTTTATTTGCTACTTGAATCGAATAAATTTTCATATCTGCTTCGTCACCATCCCATGGAACTCTCTCTTCAGGGCCGGCCCTCTCTCTTCTCCAGCAATTTTCATATCTAAAAGCATTGCTGTCAGATGGGTCCATCCAAGTGGATAACGCAAGGGGAATATGATCAGTTAAATCTCTCCTAAGTCATGTTAGTGTAGCTAAAACATTGCCGTGAGATGGGTCCATCCAAGTGGATAACACAAGGGGAATGTGATCAGTTAAATTCCTGTCAAGTCATGTGACTGTAGCTAATTAATGGACATGCTAAATCCGAGTCAGAGGACACTTAACATTATCCAATTTTTCGTATGTAGGATCATCCATTATATTAGCCCATTGTAATTTTTTTTAGAAAAGGAGGATGACCCCCGGCCTCTGCATTTGGGCGATGCATACGGCCACTTTATTAATTATTAACACAAAACCTTACAAAGCCATACAACAGCAAGACTAAAGCCACCGTCTAAGCAACAACTGTCGCTACACCTATTCAATTGATGAAGGGGCGCAGATAGTCTGGGCCTAATACCAAACAGACATCGCAGCCAAACCTAAACATCTAAGACCTGAGGTCCCAACCAGGACGCCCGCCGGGTATGGGCACCTACCAGTCCGGCGCTCACCTCAACCAGGACGCCTGCCGGGTATGAGGCCGCCGCAGCCACCTGCCACAAATCCATCTTCAGAGCTATACTGTTGCATGTACCGTGCCAGGTCTCTCTGCCATCGATGCCACCATGACGCCCGACAACGTCGTCCTCCTGCGCGAGTCCATCCTCCCACAGCGAACTCCGAATCTGCACTGCGCCACGCCGTCAAGATCCGTCGCCATCAGTGTGTAGGATGAAGCACCGCTCCACCAAAGAATCTGTCCTCTGGTCCCTCGATCATGTGTGTACCTCCAAAAATGACGCCCCCAAGGGAGGAACGACACCAGAGCGCCGCCGTCATCCGATCATCCGATCTAGGGTTTCCCCCGGAGGTAGCAGAGAGTGGCGTTGAACTTCTCCACGGCGATGCCTTCAAGAAGGGAACGACGCAGATAGCGCCGCCACCGCCGGCCTTAGCAGAAGCCGAATGCAAGTTTTCACCCAGATCAGTTCGAAGGAATCCAACTCTCGTGCACGGGCCGCCGTCATCACCAGCACCACCAGGCAGACCCTGGAGTACCGGCAGATCAGCGAGCCACCGGCACCACCGCATCCAGATCGCCGGCCACGCCGGGCCACCGCCATCCCCCGCGCCGTCCGGGTCAGAGACGGGGCTGCCGATCGCGCACAGGGACCGCCGCCGCCTGCACACGCCAGAGCGCCGCCGAGATCCCAGCGCCCGCCACCGCTTGCCGACGCCAACCTTCGCCCGAGCACTGGCGCCACCGTGGAGCCATCAGATCGGGGAGGGAGACGTCGCGCGCCGACCACCCTCACGGAACCCGCCACACGCCCGAGCGCCGGCGCCACCGCGGCGCCATCAGATCGGGAGGAGGAGGAGGAGCCCGCGCCTCGCCGCCCCGCGCAGACCACGCCGCCGCCATCGCCGCAGCGCCACCAAAGGGGAGCCCCGCAGATCCGCCAGCGACCCGACCTGCCGCCGAGCCGAGCGCCGCCGCCATCGCCGCAGCGCCACCAAAGGGGAGCCCCGCAGATCCGCCGGCGACCCGACCTGCCGTCGAGCCGAGCGCCGCCGCGAGGGCCGGCCATCCCGCGCCGCCCAGGAGCCTCGCAAGGAGGGAGGGAGCCCTGCCGCCGCCGACGCACGCGCGGGCTTTGCCCGGCGGCGTCCCCTGACGGCGGCGAGGGCAAAGGAAGGGAGCGGCGGCGGTGATCTAGGGTTCCGCCCGGGCCGCTCGCGGGAGCGGCACGAGGGACGGGCTCTTTTGCTTCGTTGTCAACACGTCAGGACATTAGCCCATGTAAATTATCTGCCATGTAAGTCAGTTCCTTTAATCCATTAAATATCCTTTAATCCAGTAAATATGGTTCCACTTAGGCAAAGTACATGGTTTGGGTTTTTCACCGCTTTCCTGAAGATATTAAATCCCCTCGGTACGATTCTTACGTGAGCTGGATAGGTTAGCATACTCGCCTAAGATTTGTTCCTTCCCATCAAACTGAGCTGGACCATAAATAGCTACCATTAGGCTGGTTGTAATGGGGAGTCTCATATACTATAGTATCATGCATATGATACTAGTGTGTGATACTACCTCCGTAATGCATAGTATCATAAGTTAGTATCTTAGATTGCTTTATTAATTGTCATGCATGATGCAAACTAGCGGAGCATTTAATATGATACGGTATCATAATATGATACTACATGCTCTCTTTCTTCATTTAATTATGTGCCACATCATTCAAAACATCTAGTTGGCATGCATAATACTACTTATGATACTCCCACTACAACCAGCCTTACGTCCAAGTGATCGCTCGCATGTTGATGCCTGGGTGAGTGGCGTTGGTTCGGTGATCCAGGTGTAGTTAGATCTCCCCTCCCTCCTAAGTGCGTGTTCCTGTTTGTAAAAATGAGCCCCCCCCCGGCAGTAAAAATAGAGGTGGAGGGCCCGGTGACAGTTCAAAACAAAAAAAGCTACCAGCCATTGGTATTTTAGAGATTACTCACCAGCATCCTTATATAATCCTAGATATAAACCTACAGATCTACCATAAGAGCCAAGTGTTGCTAGATATAACTTTTTTTTTTAAAACGAAGACGCCAGATGCGTCCGGCTTTAGATTAATAAAGACCCAACGGTAGCGTACCACATACCAAGTCTTAATACATCACCAAAAGCCAAACCGGCTCGACCACCAAGTTCAAAAGAAACTAAACGAGCCTCAAATCGAGGTTACAGGGCAGGGCCCGTACAGAGCACGCAGACTCGTCAAGCAAACAAAAGGGACCGAAGTCATGGCTCCCTAGCCATCGCATACACTTGCACCAGTCGTTGTTGGGCGGTCTTGATCAGCTCAGCATCCTTGCGCCTCCCCAACGGACTCCACTGCTGCAATAGGAGGTTGCATTTGAAGATGATGTTAGCCGGATGATTTGGAAAACACCCTTCTATAGAAAACTTGTTCCTAGTTAGCCATAAGGCCCAGAGAAGTGCCCCACCACAACTCCACATAACCCGATATGCTGGGCCCTTAATCGCCTCTAGGAGGTTGAAAAGCTCGGTAGCCGAGCGCGGGTCCCACTAGACACCCGCTGCTGACTGGACTGCACTCCACGCGAACCTCGCAAGAGGGCAACGGAAAAACACATGATTGGCATCCTCCGGTTCCCCGCACAACGCACACGGACCCGTGGCCGGTCCATTACGTTTGGCTACGTTCAGGGAAGTGGGAAGCCTGTCGCGGAACAGTTGCCATATGAAAAGTTTGATCTTCAAAGGCATCCGCGCTTTCCACAATCCTGCAATCACTGGCTGTGTCGGCCCTCGACACAACTTGCGGTATAAGGAGTTCACTGAGAACTTCCCCGAGTTAGTGAGCGCCCAACTCACCGTGTCAGACTGGTCCGGAAGACCCACAGGTTCAATTAGTTGCAGCAAGGCCGCGAGGCTTGACTGCTCGGGCCCGTTGAGTTCCCGCTTAAACTGAATCTCAGGTGGCGTCATGGCAAGCGCATCCGCCACCGACATCGCGGTGTCGATAGCAATATCGTACAAATCCCGGAATTCGGCCCAAAGGGGTTGAGTACCTATCCAAAGATCAGTCCAGAATCGCGCGGATCTACCGTTCCCAATCGAAAATTTTGCCCCCATGGCAAAAGCTGGTTTGATCAACTGAAGATCATTCCAAAAAGGTGAGCCCCTTGCCCTCCCTTCAAAGAAATTCCCGTTAGGAAAATATTTGGCCCTAAGGAGATCAACCCACAACTCGGAGGCCCCCTGGGTGATTTTCCAAATCCATTTGCACATCAACGCGATGTTAAGCCATCTAGAATTGGTGATCCCAAGACCCCCCAAATCCTTGGGTCGACACACCCAGGCCCATTTAACCATGTGGTATTTATGGTCCGGGCTAGTTCCTTCCCAAAAGAACTTGGCTCGAGGCGTGTCGAACTTGGCATGGACCCCTTCTGCAAGCAGAAACAGTCCCATGGCGAACATTGGCAAAGAAGACAGGCTGGAGTTTGTGAGCACTAGCCTCGCCGCTTTCGACAAAAATTTGCCCCGCCAAGGACAAACCCTATTCCTCACTTTGGCACACAGAGGCTCCCAATTCTCTATCGTGGGTCGTTTGGTGTCTACCGGGAGGCCCAGATAAGTGAACGGGAATTTGCCCACTTTACAGTTGAGCAAATCCGCAATGCGCCTTCCCTCCTCGGCCTCGATCCCCATCGAGAGCACCTCGCATTTGTGGAAGTTAATTTTGAGGCCCGACATGAGCTCAAAACTGAGAAGAATCGCCTTGACCGCAGCAATACTATGAAGGTCCGGATGAAACAGCAGTAGCATGTCATCCGCATACTGCAAGTGGGTCACTCCCCCTGGAATGAGATGGCCTACCAACCCTTTGATATGGCCAGCCTCCGCCGCTTTCCTCAGCATAGAGGACAACGCGTCAACAACAAAGTTGAACAGGAGGGGGGAAAACGAATCCCCTTGCCTGAGACCCCGTTTATTCCGGAAGAAGTGCCCTACTTCTCCATTCACCGAAATAGCAGTTTGCCCTCCCGAGACCAACTGCATGACGTGGTGCACCCAAACAGCGGAGAAGCCCCCGCTGAGTAGCACCTGACTGAGAAAATTCTAATTAACCCGATCGTACGCCTTTTCGAAGTCTAGCTTCAATAGCACCGCCGGTTCCTTAGTGCGTTTGAGTTCGTGTATTATCTCCAGAAGGGCCAGAGGGCCCTCAAGGATATTGCGACCGCGGATGAACGCAGATTGATTGCGATGGATCACACGATGGGCAATCAGAACTAATCTAGTCGCACACGCTTTGGCACAAATTTTAAACGGAACGTTGATAAGCGCAATGGGACAGAACTGTCTAATGTCATCGGCCCCTTGAACCTTTGGAATGAGCGATAACACTCCAAAGTTAAGGCGCGCTATATCTACCGAACCGCGCATAAACCCGTTGCAGATCTCGAAAATCAGGCCCCTAAGCAAGGGCCATAAACGTTTAAACATTGCCACCGGCCACCCATCCGGGCTAGGGGCCGTGTCCGCCTTCATACCCATCAGCGCGGCATCGATTTCTTCGGGAAGGAACGCTAGCCCCAGCCCCTCGTTCTCGCAGTCCAGAACACGTTGTCCGGCTTCCCACACATCCGCACGCAGGCCAGCCCTCTGGTCCTCACACGTCCCCATCAAATTAATGTAGAACTCATAAATATGACGAGAGATGTCCTCTTGTCGCAACAAAAGCCCCAGTTCCGATTGCAACCTCAGGATAGAGCATTTCCGACGTCGGCCATTAGCGTAGGCTTGAAAATATTTGGTATTAGCATCCCCTTTGAGGATCCATTTCAAACCACTACGGCGACGCCAATATTCTTCCTCCGCACGCAACGACGCCTCGACCTGACTTTCCAGGTCGTATCGGTGGGCCCATTCCGTCTCTGTAAGGTCCTGGATATCAGCCTGGGAATCAATCGTTGCGATCTCCGCTAGGATCGCGGCTCTGTGCGCTTTGTCAGACCTCCCTAGGTTAGCGCCCCATCCCTTGAGGCTTGCCCTGAGTCGTCCCCCCACAGCATTCCAGAACTCCATCGGGCCACGCTGGGGCCCCACTTGACTCACGCACGCCCTCCACTTCTCCCTAAAGAGCTCCTCGAAACCTGGCACCTCCAACCAGGCCGTTTCGAAGAAAAAATGAGGGCTACGTCGCACTCGATCCTCCCCTGAGGAGTACACAAGTGGTACATGGTCCGACCCAATACGAGTCTCCGCGACCAGAGTGCAGAGGGGAAAACCCATTTTCCAATCCGGAGACATGAACACACGATCCAGCACCGAGCGTACCGGGTCTAATTGTTTGTTTGTCCATGTGAATCGAGCGCCCGTTCTAACCACCTCCCTGAGGGCCATCGAGGCGATCGCAGCATTAAACATAGCCACCCGAGGCCAGTTTATGTTACTGTTACTCTTATCCGCACCCGACCTGATCAGGTTGAAATCGCCTCCCACCAGGACAGGAAGCGCCGCCTCAGTCATGGAGTTAACTTTGGCTTGGAGTTCTCCCAAGAACTCCGCCGATCTCGAGTGATCGGCCGGCCCGTAGACCTGAATGACAACCAATTCGCGGCGCGAGGTCCTAACTCTAAAATGCGCTGAGATAAAAAACATACCAACGTCCCAGTCCATAATCTCATACAAAGCTCGATTTAAGCCTAGCAACAAACCACTGGAGTGACCAACAGCCGGAACGTGTTGCCACTCAAAGCGCTCCAATGGATCAATAGCGAGCAACTCATGGAAACGAAAATCCCCCTTGATCGTTTTCTGCAGCCCAACGATATCGACATCCTCTCTACGCATGTACTCCTTAAGTTGCGTCCGACGCCCCGCGTGGCCAAAGCCACGTATGTTCCAAAAGATGGCTCGCATCTAGATGACGCGATTGCGGAGCCGGACACCTCGCGAGGTGACCGCCTTAACCACGCGCCTCGCCCTGCCACGGCAAGGCGAGGGAGGGGGGCAACCCCTGTTGCCTGACCCCCCTCTTCGGGCACAGTAAGAGCCGCGGTGGCCCCTCCCTCGGGCTCACCGGGCCTCTGATCAGCACGCGCTGCCGCAGCAGCCGCGAGGGCTGCCTGCACCGTCTCCTTGGCGCGAACGAGCGAAATCAGCTCCCTGACTCCCCCTCGCAAGAAAAAACCACGCCGCTCGCTTCCAACGCCTCATGCAAGTGATCGTCCGAAAAGGAATCAAGAACCGTGAAGCGAGGCGGAGGATTACCTAAGATCTCCATGTTCTTCTGCGCCTGAAGGAGTTGCGCCCGCTGCAGCGACGTCATGTTGCCCTTGGCCCCCTTGGAGCGCGAGCTTGTGTGGACCGGTGCCGCCGGCACCGTCTTGGTACGCTTGGCCTTGGAGATCATCGCCGCCTTGGCCGCCTCTTGCAGCAGCAGATCAGCGACGGGTGGCAAGGTTGGGGCCGCCAGAGCCATGACCGACTGCCGAGGCGTGGGAGGCGCCCCCAGCGGTTCCATCGCGCGCACCGCCTCCGCGCTGACCTTGCGCACCGCCGTCTTCTTCATCGGCTTGACCGAGCCGCTCAGGGTGGAGCATCGCCCACCGGACGCCGGAGATCCCACCGAACGGAGCCGCGGGGGGTTGGGGGAGAGAGCGAACGGGGAGCCGCCGCCGCCCAAGCCCACCACCGTAGTCGGGGCCGCGCCCAAGGGGGGGTGAAGAAACCGACCCCATGTTTGAGCCATACTGGTTGGGGATCGAGAGCGACAACCCCTCGTGGCCCGACCCCAGCATAGCCCGCAGCCCCGCCACCCCCTCCACCGGCGCGGCAGGGCCCGACGCAGAGATCCCAAGCTTGTCCCAGGCCGCAGAATCGATGGAGTCGTCCTCCTCCATGCTGGCGTCTTGCTCCGGATCCTTGTCCTTGCGTTTGTCCTTGTCGTGATCCCCCGAGCCCCGACCCGCAGGAGGCGGCGGCGGGGGCGGGAGAGCCGGGGCCGCCGGGCGCGGTTGGTCCACCTTCGGCTCGAGCTTGATGGAGTATCCCTCGCCATTGAACCAGATTTGCACGGATCCGGACAGCTTGGCCGGCGCACGACACGCAAACTTCATACGCACCGGGCCCGAACGGATTAGGGACAGTTCATCCACCACCAACGGCCGACCGATCATAGTCGTGGCCGCCATCAACCGCTCCACACGCCGCTGCTTCGGAGGCACACCCCATAGCTTCACCCAAACTCCAGCATTGACATCGCCTTGGGCTCGGCAAGGACCGCGTCACGGATGTCGGCGGTGATGTTGTTGATGGAGAGGAAGAGCTTCCCGCTGCGCGTCGCCATCCGCAGCATGACAGGGTCCGGGAACGCCATGGAGAAGCAGTCCGTGTCGAACGGCGCCACCTGCCAGTCCCACTCGCCCTCGAAAAGATTGGGAAGCTCGGCCTCGAGGATCTCCTTGGACAGGACGCCGGGCGCCGCCGACACCAGGGCCGCGTTGGCCCCTAGCATTCCCTCCGCCGCCACATCCACCTCCTCCGGGTATTGTAGGCAGAAGAAACCGCCACCCGCAAAGGCATGGCCCATGGTCTGGAGCACGAGCTGCTTGCCGCGCGTGGGGAAGTAGGCCGAGGCATGCCCCTCATTGCTGCAGAGCACGCACAGTTGCTTGAAACCGCACTCGCTCTAGTAGTGGCCCGTGCGCCCGCAGCGGAAACACTCCGGTCCTCCCGCATCCTCGACGGGAATGGGCTCCGCCACCGTGCCCTTGGAGGCGAAGGGCTTGGAGGCCTTGGAGGGAGCCGGCATTGCTAGCTTGTGCTTCTTCAGCTTCTGCTTGGAGTAGGGGTCGCCGACGCGGTCACCTCCGTAGGGGAGAAGCGATTCCTTGCGCTTGAGCTCCAGCCCCTTCTTCTTGTATGCCTCCTTCTTCTTCTGCTTTCTCTCTTGCTCCTTGAGCCACCAAGCTGGGGGAGGCCCCCAGCCACCCTCCTCGCCGGCATGCTCCGCCGCGCGCGACTTCGCTTGGGCGCGCAGATCCCGCTCGCGACGCCTCTCCGCCTCCAGATCCGGCTCCGCCCGCTTGTCAGCACGCCGCTCCGCCTTGGAGCCCATGGCTACAACCTCTGCGAAGGATCGGAGAAGGGGTGGGGAGAGGGAGCGGGCGGATCCACCGAAGCGCCGCACCTCCGATGGAGTGGCTGGAAACCCTAGTGAGCTGTCGGAGGCGCCGCGGCGGATCCAAAGCCACTTAAGTACTGCCCGCACCGAGGATGGGCCAGGCCTAGGCTTCTCCGCGCAGCCCCTCGACTCTGAGCAGCCCACCTCCAGACGCAGCCCCGTCTCCGCGGAACTAACGTCCTGGACCGCGCACGGCCAAAGTAGGCCCCCTTGGCCCATGTCCTGGGCTTGGCCCACCGGCCCAGCCCAACCAAACTCCCCAACCCTAGGCCAAGGACCGGTCGCCTCCTCCGTCGCCGCCGCCGCCCCTGCGCCCGCCGACGCCACCGCCCCAGGCTCCACCCGCACCACCGGCGCAAGCCCCGAGCCCCGCGAAAGGGAGGCAGCCCGCGTGCTGCCCGAGGCCGCCCGCACGCCCCCCAACAGCACCGCGCGCACCAACGGCGCTCGACCAGACACCCCTGGTCGGCGAGCACCGCGGCCGCCAGGCGCAAAGGCCCGCCAGATATAACTTTTAGGCCCAGATATATTTATGAGCCCGAGTT